>NW_008235977.1:666038-696343 GCF_000691975.1 Corvus brachyrhynchos | reverse complement strand
CAGCATGCTTGGGGAAGAAAAAGTTTTAGTTATTTTGTGATCTTAAGAATCAAAACTTGGCTGAGAATGTCCCGGATTCAGACTAACATGGTCATTTCAGCTTGTCCAGGACATCTAGTTTCCCTGTGGTTCAATTAAACTCTGGGAGCTGGGATGTCTGTGATTGAAGGAGGAGGCCCCTGTTGCATATAGTTGAAAAGGATTTGGAGCAATTGGTGTACACTTGCACTGGAAAGAGGGGTTTTGTGTTCAATTACTCTGTTTGGTAATTCATTCTTTTTAAAAAATATTTTTCAAAGATTATAACATGGTTGTGATCTAATTTATTAACTTATTTCTATAATTACTTTAATTTCTAGACTGGTACTGCAATGTTAATTTTAATTAGTGGAAGACTACTGTCTGAGCAAACAGAGCAGCACCTTTTGGGACGTCATCTAAGGTGAATGTATTAGAGCATTTTCTACACAGTCAAGCAGTAAAGTAATTGTTTAGCTTGTGCAGTGGTGATGTGCGTATTCTTGGCAAGGAATAGCCAGTTCTGGACTTGATGAGCCTTCCTGTGTGATTTTGGTCTCCTTTTACTTGATCATTTTGTTTCTTGAGTACATCTGTTCAAAAGGCTGGTCATTTACCTAGATTTGTTGGTTTGGTTGTTCTGTAAGGATCATCTATTCTTCCAGGCAGAGCTGTCTCCTTCCTACTTGTGATGTGTGCAGCACCTGGTACAGTGTGTCCTCAGAGGTGCTATTGTAATACAGAGCTCACTCCTATTAATAGTTATAAAGCATTCCCATTCATTTGAGCAGGAACTGGGCCTTGGTCAAACCAGGGAAAAGGCTTCACTGGGTGATTGGAGGGTACACTGGCCTCGTGCTCGTGTCCCTCAGAGGAACACTGAGTGGCTGCAGCATGAAGCAGGGCTGGGCATTGTGTATGCCTCCTCAGCATTTTTTCATGTGAGGAAGTTTCAGGATGAGCTTTAAATTCTATATTTAATTCAGGCACCTGGAACGTTTGATATATGTTGCATGTAGTAGCTCTACCAAGAGGGCTTAAGGGAGTTCAGTTTAGGGTAGAGTGGAAGAAATATATCTATGGGAAGAATTCCTCTCCACTTCTACAAAGGTGTTGTTTAGATGACCGGTGGCTGGCATCTCCGGTATAGGGAATACTTCCATATATACATGAGCAACCCCCCCCGCCCCCACTAAGATGCTTTCTGCTAAGAAATGCATAGCAATGTGCATAAGCCAGGAACTGATAAATTAGTCACAAAACAAAGGCTTGCCATTTTCTCCTTGCAACTTTTCCTTAGAAACATGTATACATGTTCTTTATGTGCAAGAATACATAAGCTTGTGCTATTTTTTAGTGTGTGGACAATGCACACAAGCTTACAAATCAATTCAAACTAAGTGCTTGGGTAATCTCAAGCTTGAAGACTAAATTGCAGTAGAAGTTGCTGCTAGGTGAACACTGAAAGGAACATCAGTTTCCAGTTTCTCCGTCAGTGGCTACTAATAGGAACATGGATTCCTCATGCCTGACATTACATAAAATTTTTATTAGTGTGTGGATTCCAAATTCTGTGCCTTTTAGGTTCTAAACTTTTAGATTAAACCATATAAAGACACACCTTTGAAAGGTCTGATGGGTGCAGATTTACATCAGCTAAGGATCTGGTTCAGGGGTGTGTCATCAGCCCAACAGGTACAAATTCCACTGTGATGAGTTTCCATCAGTTCCTGTTCTGTGGGGAATAACTTGAGTTTGCACAGTTCTCTGTAACTGAACTGGAGTTCACAGCTAACCCAGAGTCACTTCTGGAAAACTGTTTCACAAGGGACTTTATTTAGGTTTGAAAGCTATCCAGGCACTTAGAAATGGCGGGTAAATCCCTCACTGCATTAGAAAATCTCATTTAGTGCTTACTGCCAGTTAACTTCCATGGGAATTGAGTTTGTGTTTTTGGAAAATCCCGTGACTACTTATATGAATCTTTATCTACTCAAAATTCTGACTGTTGACAGTTTTGAAACTATTGTCTGATGACTAGCAAAGTGGAGAGTTGTTTTGTGTTCCTGTCTTAGGATTTTAGTGATTGCTAATATGGTCCTGTCCAAAGGGTGAAACTTTTCTTTAGCAGGAAGATTACCTTCTGGCAAATGCCAATTAAATGATTTGTTATTTAATTTATATTTGTGATATTTCTTCTGCCGTGTTTTAAGGTGTTGAGCTGCATGGGTCAGAAAGGATTTCTGTGCCTGGAAATTAAAAGCATTCAGTAGAAAACAGTGTTTATATATGCAGCTCCTCTTGCATTGAAAAATTTTCACAAAAGCACAGTCTGACCTTTAGAGTTGCCAGCACTGTATTTAATGTGCTTGTAATTTATTTGAAGGCTCCACTGATTTTTATTTTAGCTTTTAATATCTGACACATTCACATTACTTAAGGGATTCTGCCAAGAGCAATTCCAATCACAGGTGAAAAGAAAAAGATGCAGAGTCAAACGCCTCACCCATTATTCACTGTTCATAGAAAATCTCTGTGAATGGGGATATCAGATATCTGCCTAGTCTGAGAGATCAGTGATTTTTGGAAAGAGTATCAGCTACTTGCACATGCAAAAAGTGTCTGATTTTTAACAGCCAAGTAAATAACTAGAAACGCAGAGTGAATTTCACCTTATGAAGTGTTAGTAGTGAAGAAACTGACAGATCATGAAAGTCATCCAGCAAAAACTAAGTTGGACTTGGGTTTGTTCTTTGAGTGCTGGCAAGAAGCAGTAGCCATGGCTGTTTGTCTGCTGCAATGATACTCTGCAAGAATAGGCAGCCAAGCCAGGATGGGCAACGGCAGCTGACACTGGCTGCTCAGTGAAAGAGCTCAGATGGGTTTTAGCCCTCTGGATAAAGTTTACTTGCTGCAGCTCCAGACCCAGAACTGCTTTGAGACAGCAAATCTTCAGTAGGAAACAGAAAGGTACAAATACTGCAAATGGAGGCAACAGGCCCCACACTGTGCAGCATTTCTGACTGAAACAAGTTATTTGGCTTCAGAGTTGAGTAAGACTGTACAAATACAGAAAAATACTGCTGGAAATGGCATTTCTGCCAAATTCAAAATTAGCAACTGTGAGTGACAATAGTTAGCAGATGTCAAGTTTCTATTTATTTACTTATTTTATGGAATGGTTATAGGTTTCATTTTAATTTTTTTGTATGTTAGTCTTTCAAATTTTCTCATGTGAGGTGCAGAGAATTTGTGTACCAGCTCTTTAAACTGGCATCGTATAGCCATCTGGGTGAGATTGTATAGGATAAGGAAATTTCTCTGCATGTTTTTTGTTGCTGTAGATCTTGTTTGTTTACAGGTGAAACAATATTAAACAACTCAGCAGACAGGCAGCATAACCATCTACCCACACTGGCCTTTTGTTGGCCATTATCACCCACCTAGCTTCTCTGCAGAGCCCTCTGATAAAATTAACATCCCTCCAAACACTAAGTAGCTGTCAGACAAGAAGTCTGGGCCCTAGCAAAGCAATGGCAAGACCATTTCCCTTCCCTGGAAGAGAAGAGCAAGGACTTGCCACAACTGACCATGCACTGAGCTGCAGCAGTTCTGGAGCAATCCCAGGAACTGGCCTCTGCAGTGTAATTGCCACAGCTGTGGGTGTCTCCTGTGACTCCACATTTGCAAGGAAAGCATGAAGGGAAAAGAAAGAGGTGTATAATTTTGCTTCCAAGGTAGTCCTTTCACTCCTGGCTGACATTGTTCTTGGTACAACAGACACCACGAAAATCCACGTTAGCAGCTGCTTTCCCAATCAAAGCGTTTTCCTTGGATGAGAGTGTCAGCTGGCTGAAAACTGTCTCCAATCATCTGACTTTCCATGCTGGGCTTGGGGCGTGTTACTTTTATCACCAATAAAATATGAGAACCTTTGGATGTGGCATTACCTGTCTGACTTACACATCCTGGTAAAATTTCCAACAGCTTTCTTTATTACTGTCAGCTTAATTTAAATCTCCTAATTTTTCTGTGCAGGAAAATGAGTAATGCAAGCTGAAGGGTGGCTTTTTCAATTGGCTTCTTCACCAGAAGGGCATATATTTAGTATGTTGAGGAGGGTGGAGATGGAATGGGATGGGAAATAGGTTTACTTCTCTGTAGTTTGAAAGGGAATTTGAAAAATCAGTCTCAATTTATTTCCAACTTCCTTGTGTAGGCAGCTAGACCATTGGCAAGGACTTAGTGTCCTTCACTTCAGGAATGATGTCTTGGGAATTTTACATGTTGACTCTCTGGTTTTATTCCATTTTAGAAATATATGGAAGAGAGGAAAAAAATTTCAACAACCTACTTCAAGAAAACAAAAAGGCAGGCTGGAGAGGACAGAATTCTGAGAGGCCAGACACCTAGGTCCTATTCCCCTATCTATCATTTAATGCCAAACTGAAGGCAAATCACTTTAGGTCTCTCTTATATTTTCTTCTCATGCTTTTCTTCTGCTTGCCTATCGCCCTTGAAAGTGCTGCACCTGACACGATAAAAACTAGAGGTCTGGGTGGGGCTGCCATTATTGGCAGTCATGATGACAGTGTCTCTGCAGTGTTTCAGCTGTGTCACACTTGCCAGTCCTTACCTGTTCCTGCTTGGCAGCAGCAAATAGGAATTGGTTTACTTACAGGTATTGTCTGATCAAAAATGCACATTTCAGTGATCTGGAAATTTCTACAATCATGAATACTTTGGCCAGCATCTGGGATTCGGATAACTTTGTTGAGCCTTCCTGTGCTAGTTAAACTGTCCTCAGGCTTAATCTGTCCATCACACTCTTTTTGACATCTTAGTTCTCTCCTGGATACAAGGTGTTCCAAAGATCTCCTAGGTGTGGAGGTGTTACTGAATGTATGCCCAGATAACTTCGCTATTACAAGTGCTCCCATGTGTTTGATATTGCTGTGGAGTATACAGAGAACAAGGGTTATGCTAGAAGGTATGGAATCTTCCTGAAGCTTCTTCATAACCACAAAAAACCCCCCCCAAAAAGCATTATAATGCTCCTTTCTTTGGTGGGCATTGAGACAAAATGATGGAATTAACATTTGATTAATATCTTCTTTCATCTTGATGGGTGCAATTGTAACTCCAGGCAAGACAGCAGTCTGTTAAAGATTTAACTGAGAAAAGTGTTCACCTTCTCAAAAAGGAAATTTGGATTTGAGTCTGCAAGCTACTGTGTGCAGCTATTGCTTATTCAGAGCTCTAATATGTTGCAGAGATGGAAGATAGGGAAAAATTTTTCAAAGGTACTCAAAAGCCTGTCTTCATTTCAGTGCTGGCATCCTTTCAGCCATAGGCAGGGGTGACATTGCTTAGCACTGTCTGCATCTGCCTGCAGAACAGCATCTTCCATCTGTGCTGTCAGACTGCTCTGCTTAGTTGGCTCTGATGTTTTCAGGGGCCCCCTGTGAGTTACATCAGAGATGGACTTTGGCCAGGGATTCAGCCTTAATTTGAATTTACCACCTCCCCACCCAGAAGCTAGGCTCTGAGGTTATTTTAGGAGTGTATATGTATGTGTAATGATTCTCATGTGTTTGCCTCAGCAGGGTCTGATGGACTGCTGTGCTCTTTTCTTTATTTCCCATCTTTGACATAATGAATTGTAGCCACAATTGCATGAAGCCATCTACAAAGTAATTTTTTCCAATGGTGACGTTTTTTTCCAAAAGGTTGCGGACTACTCTGCTGCTCACTGTTTACTTAAAGAGAAAGAATGTAGCCACATATGTTCACATATATAAACCATAACTGGTCTGATATTGTACTGTGTACAATGCTTTTCTAAAAATAAGTGAAAACAGACCAGCACACTTAGCTTCAAAAGCTGAGTGTGCAAGGGAAAAGGAGGGAAAAAAGCTGAGATTTTTGTTTCAATTTTTTTTACAAAGTATTGTGAGTACTGTCCAGCAAATAAAGGGGTAATTTGTTTGAAGTTTCTGCCCAGTCAGGACATGACTAACAGATAAAATTGAAACCCTGTTGTAAACATTTGGAAAGACAGTACTACTGACGTGAGATCCCCTGGTACAGTGTAATTGAAGCATATCTAGCCTCCATGTTTCTGAATAGGGCGGGAATGGCTTTGTAAAATCCTGCTTGGCTGGTGATTTCTGAAGAAAATAGGTCACAGACTCTTGATGGTCTTCTTGCTAAGAAATCTATAGTCCTTAAGATAACCTCAATACTTAGCTGAATGGGCTTTGTATCTTCCTGCCAAAGGAGGCATGGATTTCAAATTAGAGTGAATCACACCAGTAAATGATTTCTGAGGCCCAGTTATGACACCCTTGTTCCAATGGCCAAGGAGCACATGACATTTCCAGCTATCCTGCTCTCACTCCAGGACTGTCAAGTAATTTGGCTAGTGTTGTTCCAGGGACCTGGCAGAAGTATTTTTTCCCTGTAAAAATTTGCTAGAGTGATTGCTACAGCTTTTAGTTTAAATTACAGAACATGAGAGGGACTGTGCAGAAAAACATTGGGTTATGGATAAAACACTGAGCAGAGATGTGCAGGAGAATAAGCCACAAAATGTTGTAAAGGAGTAGTAAAGGAGTAACACGGGCTAAATGTGGCAAGTAACAGGGAGAAAGATACCTCACCATGATGTTTAGATACATTCAGCAAAATTTGGTGTTGATTTATCAGAGGCTGACCTGTACCCCAACTGTGGTTTATTCCATGCATTATGTAACGCTCAGGGGACATAAACCATGCAACCCCAGGATCCATGAGATTCTTGTGAAAGCTTCTGAAATGTCCGATTGCTCTTCTGGTAATTCACAAATGGTCTGCACATGCAGACCTTGCTGCTTACATCATAGTATTGTTGTGTGAACTCTTCTTGGTTTTGCTTTCATGTTAAAAAATAAGGAAAGAAGGTTACAGGAGCAAATGGGAGGCATAGTACAGGTTAGTAATTAATTTTCTGTTTCTGTTTTCCCAAGACATATATGTGTGTTGAGATATGCTAAGTACATGGATGTTGTTGCAAGTGTATATGCAACATATCAGTGACCATAGAAGTATGCAAAAAATTACCTTCACTAGGACCATGTGCCCTGGCAGTAATGTGCATTTCCTGCTAAATGTTTATCTTATTGTATCTGTGTTTACTTAGATGGCTTAATGTGTGCTTTGAAGCTATGGGGCTGCATTTTTGCCTGTTTCCCCAACCAAGGATTATGTGGTAGACAAGCAAATGAGCATGTTAATGAAATGTGCGTAGGGACATTTAACACATTTATATCCTCTGAGTATTCCTCTTCCTTTAGATTGAAGGGTTGTGCTGTTGATAGTGAAATGATGTGCAAGGATAGAGGACGGTCAGTTAAAATCCAGTTGGAGTAACAGATAAGGCTTAAGAATTCTTGTTTTGAATGACAATGTCATTTAATGATAAATACAGAGGAGTCTGTTGTTGAACTGGGAACTATGCAAAGAAGATTGCTTGGTGATGTGCACTGTCTTTGCAGGATAGGTGTTAACTTACTGACCTAAGACTATCTTTGCTTTTTCTGAAGACCTGAGAACAGGATGTGTAACTAGCATAGGATTCTTAAAAATAGCAGAGAAGAATGTGTCCTTCAGATAACTCTCAAAACTCGCTGAATGACAAAGGGGTCTTCTACACACCAAGGCCCAAAATACTGAATTTCAAGAATAGTTTCTACCATAGCTGCTGATGATGATCTGTGCTGTTGAACTCTGTAAGATTGTTGATTGTGTTGTCCTTCTTCTGATTTATGCACTGTGCTTTCCTCTGGTGTGTTTACTTTAAGTTGTCCACCACACAGAATTCCTTCTGACTAAATAATACAGGTTGAGGCTACTTCAGAGCTCTTGGTTATCTCCTTGGCCGTAAGAAAATTCACTGAAAAATTAGGCCCATTGAGCCTGAACCATTCTTTTTCTGAGCTCAAGGCTTTTCTCCTCCGGCTGCTGTTCTTGGTAGATGCGTTGTTTTGCGATTTCTTCAGGGATTTCAAAGAGGACAAAATACTTAGTAAAAAAAAAAAAAAACACACAAGCAACAACACTTTCCTTACTCTGCTGTATTATGACAGGGAGTGTAACAAGAAAAATATGTGCCCATTTAGGGACATAAAAAAGGCAGGCATTTAGTAGGAATCCATTTGAGCTTATAAGAATATAGAAAGAATTTCTGATTTGAAACAGGAGTAATTGTGCTGACAGAGGGAGACTGACTTCTTATACCCAACTAGTTATCATGTGATTTTATTATTCTATAAAATCTCCTTCACAACTGTATGCAATATCATACTGAAAAATTAATATTTAGTTCCTCTATGTTATATGTTTAATGACATTAAAAAATGCAAAAGATGCTATGTAACTTAAAGTAGAAAACCAAACAAGGCTTATGGTGTCAGCCAAAGTCCACCGAATTCAACTGCATGATTTGTATCAAGCCTAAAATAACAAAATGAAATTTAGCAATTATCAATGTGTTCATTTTCTGATTATCAACATATTCATTTTCTTACTGACTTTCTAATGGAGTAGTAGATTTTTCCAACAAAACTGAAAACTGACTTCATCGTTGTACATGGGGGAAGTAAGAACCTCAGATTACACATTGATTTCTGAATATACAATGCTGCATAAACATTTGAAATCACTGAACGCCATTCACATGCTTAGAAAGTAAAGCAATTTTAAAGATAATTGATCTGCTGTCAAATTGGAAGAAATTTCCAGAAATGCTTTTAGTGAAAAATAATAAATAGTGGATGAAGAGCACTTCCGAAGTGTAACACTCTTATTCCACATTGTACACTATAGCTGGAAAAGGCTGTTAAAACAAATCTGATTTGTGTAAATGTAAACCAACCACCTCATGACACATTTTTCAACTGCAGTTTGTAATCAAATCATAGGCCCAGTGGAAAGACTGATTCAGTAGTAATGTAACCCAGGCTATGCCGTACGTGTGTGCAGTCAGGAGATTCACAATGGTCTGTGCTGTGTGATACGATGTGGATTGTCCTGAGTTTAGCAACTCTGAGGAATCCAGCTTGAAACAAACTGTGAGCACTGTTTGATGCTCTTCTGGATGTGTGTGTCTGTGATCTTTGGAACAGTTTTGGTGGATGACAGTCAGTTATTCAGCTGCTGTAAATCTACCACATTCCAAAACCATCAGTGCATCTGCATTCTTTTGCACAAGCTGATACTCCCTCTCAGAAGACACTGCATTGTCTTACCATGATGCTAACAGCAAAAGCATGTACAGCAATTTATTAAATTTATTAAGGGGAGTAGACTCATGAAAAACCTGTTGGATCACATCCTGTAAAATTAACTTCAGCTTAACTGGAAAAAAATAGATTATTGTTTTCTAGAATGGATGCTTAGCAATAGATTATGGTATTCATATTTGAGCAGTTCTGAAAAGTGCTGAGAATTGAATTCTCCTACTTATATGTGCTGAAAAGGCACTAAAAACTATGACTCTGTTTTCTGTTCCAAAATCTCATTACCCAGTAGGACATGCAGAAGATATCCCACTGAGCTATGGCGAGCCCACCCATTGTGCCCTGGCCTGAGAGCACCAGTGGTTCAGTGAGCAGAGCAGTCGGCTATGAAATGCAAAATGTTCTAGCTGGAGTTTGATCTGTGTTGACATGCCACAAAGTAGCCCACTGGTTCCACCAAAATGTTTATGGTGGAACCAGTGGGTGTTCTCCCATCAGCCAGGTATGGAGTGAACCCATCACTGGGAGCTGGAACGTGCGGGAGGAGGAAGGGATGCTTTGGGACACAAAGCTGCTGTCCCAGAAAACAGAAAGATATACTGGTTGTGAAGTGATACTGCTTGTTTGGATATGAGAGCAGCATAATCTGTCATATGGTGTCATTTCTTCCATTTATAATAGGCTGCAATTATGAAATACTCTCATTTCGAATTATATATAAAATTCATTTGGTTCATATCATAAGTACCTCTCCAGCCTTATCTGTGAATTTCATTATAATTCATGGCTTTCTCCTAAGGTAGCCCCAAACTAATCAGTGCTTTACAAGCTAATCAGCTCATACTGTCACAAGTGGCATAATGCAAGTAATTATGCTTTAATTCAACTTCTAAACAAGGAGAAGAAAAAAATCAGATTGAACAAAAAGCAGCTTATCATGAACTCATGAATTGATAATCATGATTAATGGAGGTTCTCTGGGAGAAGATGTGGTTAAATCTCTTGCCTGTGACCTTTTCATTGGGCATGGTAGAAAAATAAGCACACTTATTCTTGTGGTATGTTGACCCAGCCAGCAGCCAAGAACCTGTTATCTCCAGCATCTTCTCCTAATCAAATCTGTTACCACTTTCACATATTTAAAAAAAAAAATCTTTTCTCTCTTAGACAATCTCACTTTTAAATATGTATGTCCTGGTTCTTTATGTCACCTATGTATTCAAGTGAAAGGACAAACTGTTTCTCTAAAAATGCATGATTTTGACAGTGAGTGAGGATTCCCAGGTCTCATTCTTCATTGTGTTCTTGAATCCTGGTAAACATATGAACAGTAATTGTCTCTGTCTCATATTTATATCAAGATCTGCAAGGGAAGATGATAGAAGCACAAACAGTTTTCCTAGAGAAGCTAACTTTTAGTAGGTCTTTGTTTTAGAAAAATGCTTCTGTGGTTTGGCTGGTGATTCAACATGACTGAAGGAGAGAACCTCTATAACCTCACCAGACAAGCCAGGTGAGAGGGGAACCCTTTGAGAGGGGAAAGGGAAGTAGTCAGAGTTCCACCATTGTATCAAAACCAGATGATGTAGTGTCTACTCTGTGTCAGAAATCACAAACCAAGTATACCTTCTTTTCCTAGAAAATAAATCTGTATCAAACCAGAAACCAGAAGCTTCATCTTATTTAGCACCAGTAGGAATTATTTCTAACTTGGGCCCATAAGGCTGCTTAGGAGTCAGTCACTAATTCAATTAGAAGTTGTGTTGCATTAGAACTCGTGTTTGAGGAATAGATGGATTAGATTTCACCTGAACATTTGCCTTTGCCATTTGGCGGAAATAATGAATGGCTTAAAAAGGGTAAATCACGGTAAGAGCCAGACACACACAGTCTGTCAGCTCTGCAGTTTCGCTTTCTTGGAAATGAATTGAGATCCATATGAGAGAACAGGGTTGTAAATGGAAAAACTTTTCTCTTTCACTGGACTGAGTCTAGTGTAATACTCAGGATTTTTTCATGTGCCAAGAAATTCTGCATGATATTGGATTTTTAAATCTTATTATTTTTAGAATAAGATTTTTACCTATTCTCTAAATGAACAGAACTGTAGTTACTTGATGAGACTGAAATACAGGTGTTTTAAACCAGTTAAAATAAATACACATTTGTTTAACATATATCGTCCTTTGGTAATGAGTTCCATCAGTTTAAATCCCAGAGATTAACAGGATTTAAATATCATTAAAATGTAGATAGGAAAATCAACTCTTACATATGCTTTTTAAGATTAGGTTATATATTTAAGATAAAGTTATATATTCCTGAAGCCTCTAACTGGAGGATATGAGAAGAAATCTCACATTTATCAGGTCTCCAGTGAAACCAACTGCTCAGTTAACCAGACTAGAAATGGGAGAGCTTGGTTTGTTCTCCAGGAGTGTGTGATGTGCAACCTGGATGTGAAATCGGCTCTCTTAAGTGCCACAAAACTGCACACCAGCCTCCACTTGCTGCATTCAGCAAGGAGCTGGTGGCTGGCCCAGGGTGCCAAATGTAAGTGACTGACAGTAGTAGCTACATTTATGTCTTAGGGTTTTATAATAGGCACATATGCCAGTAAAGTGCTCCTGAAACTGTGTAATATTGGACATTGAAGGATTCTCGAACTGGGTGAAGAAATTCCAGGCAGATGCTGTTCTGCCTGTAGCTGTGGTTGCAAGTCTGGGCAGTTGCAGTAAATGCAAACACTGCAGTTAGACTTATGTTTTTCCCCTTTAATGCAAGGTAAGCGCTGTGAAAGCACGGTACTAAATAAGGTGCCTCTTCTTCTAACCAGCGTCTGACCCCAGCCAGCAGCTGATAACACTCCCTGCAGCAGCTCCTCACAGTGGGGAGAAAATAGGAAAAATGAAATTGAGAGAACTCTACAGTGGAGATAAAAACCAATTTGATCGGTGAAAAAAAGAATGGGGTGGGGGGAAACAAGTGAGGCAAAGGAGATGGCACCACCTCCCACAGGCAGAGTGATACCCAGACAATCTCTAAACAGCCATCAATTTGACTTGCTCTGGTGGGTTCACCCTGGGCAGCTGCCAAGCACCCATACAGCTCCTAACTCACTTGCTGCAGTAGCTCTCCACAGTGAGCAGGAGGAGGAAAATAGCAGGAGGAGGAAAATAGGAAGAACAAAATCGAGACAATGTTGAGTTGAGATGAAAAACAGTAAGTGAAGAAGGAAAAAATGGATTCAAGGGGTGCAAAACAAGGGAGACAGCGCACTAGGTCATGGCAGACTGATGCCCAGCCAGTCTCCAAACAACAGCCAAAAAACTTGCTTGAAAACAAAAAAAATCCTTTTGTTCCTCTATCCCAGTTTTTATTTCTGAACTTGAGGACACATCACATGAAATATCCCTTTGGTCACTCTGAGTCAGCTGTCCCAGCTGTGTCCCGTCCCAGCCTCTTGTCCACCTTCAGCCTGGCTGTGGGGGTGTAGTGGGAAACAGAGGTGGCCTTGACACTGTGCAAGCACAGCTCAGCAATAGCCAAAACACTGGTGTGTTGTCAGTGCTGTTGTAGCCACAGATCCGAAGCACAGCACCCTGTGGGCTGCTGTGAAAGAAGTTAACTCCATCCCAGTCAGACCCACCACAACCCCAAATCCTACTACCTTTTTTTTTTTAATTTACCATTGTATATCCGAGTTTAAAATTCAGATTTTCCGTTTTCTTTGAAATAGTTTTCTCACTGTAGAGACATCAAATACTCAGTTTTCCTTGGATGGTTGCCACATTTCATTGCTGCTGAGACTCCATGGCCTGTTCAGCTATGGTATGATCTCTGACTTGTTTTTCAGAAGCACACTGAGGTCCATATTTGCTTATGTTACAAGCAAAATCTGTCTTGCTTAGCCTGGCGTTCTTCTTGATACTCCTCGTGGTTCTTCACAGGTTCTTCAAAACTATTCATTTAGGGCCAGTAGAAAAAGTTATTAGCCCTCTTTGTTCAGTCACCAAATGTCTTTCAAATTTCTCTCTTTTATGAGTGCTTTTCTACCCAACACTTGCAAATCATCTCTGTTATGACAGACATCTGCCCCTGTCTTGGCAGATCATGGCCTTTGCAGGCACATAGAACATGTTCACTTTATTCCTGTTCTCAAAATCATTATTGTGAGATTCTGGGGCAATGCTGCATCCCCATTACAGTTTACTACCAGACAAGGTGTGTCTAGTTTTTAATCAAATTGCTGTATATAATGCCTAGCTCTAGACTTGGTGTCACTGCATGTTTGCATATACTCTGTATTTTTCTTGGAGCAGTTGTGAGCAATTTACTTTTGCCTTCACTATCGTATTCCCCTATAACTGGAACCCACTTAATTCCTTCAGTTTCTCAATGTCTTTATTAAAATTGACATCCCACATCCATCCTCATCTTTGCACAACAGTTCTTTTAGGTTACTGGTTTGGAGCAGCTGGATGCCGATTTCACTCCCTAATTCACAGTGCTAAGGAGCCTTTGTAACCCTTACTTGCCTGCAGGAACAGCCCCAACCTTGCACTGACCCACTTATAACTCTTACTCTGCAACAGTGTCCTTGCCCAGCTTCAGAAGTTTCTCGTGGCTGATTCCATCTTCTCAGGTCAGTTTATAATCTCCCCTTACAGCTTTTCTGCCTTTCTTTTCACATTTTTAGGTTTAAAAAATTTACTATATCCTGTTCTCACATGGAGTGAAATTAGTCGTACAAGTTGCCGAAAGGAATTTAATCTCTTTTCCTTTCCTTTGCATCTGTGGCTCCAGACATTTGAGCTTCTCTCAAGTCTTCTCTTTGAGAAGAAAACATTAAAAATTTTCCAAACTTCATCACCTTAGAAGAAATTAAACATTCCAGTAATTTAAAAATGTTTGAAATTCAGAACTACTGGTGATACTATTCAAGGGCTTTGTATGTTGTCTTAAATGTGGAAGGTGCACTACAGAATAGACATCAGTGAAGTTCTTCCACCAAATGTAATTGAAAAAAGTACTGCAGGAAAAGAGAAAGATCATTGTGGAGGCGTCATGAATCTTTTGGCAGTGATGACACTGTTGACTGACAAATATTAATATGTTAAAAAGTAATGGGTTTTTGTTTTGATTGATTTAATTGTTGTTGTTTATATACGTACTTTTTTGGGTATATATATAAAGTAGGTCACAAGTTTATGTAAGAGGAGAGGGACTTCTTAATCTAAAAAAAGGAAAAGCAAAATGGAGATAAAAATGAAAATATAAAAATTGTTCTAAGAAGAACAGTGATAAGTTGTCCTTCCACTGCGCATGGGAAATTAATTTAATACACAGCAAGAAAAACAGAAGTTTGATAAGAGGAAAGATTTTTTTGATTATACTTTAGGCTTTGATTATACTTTAGGCTTTGAAATGCTGGAGTACTGAAGGAGGCTGAGGAACTTTCCTCAGCAATGTTGAACATACACCTGCCAGGATGGGCTAAGTCTGTTCTGGCGTTCTCCTGTGCACCCCATCTCTTTTCGTATACTAACTTGATTTTTAATACTACAGTAAAGGAAAGATTTTTCCCACTTTTGCCCTCACAGAAAGCTGATTCTTAATATTATTAATGTTCAAGTAATAACGAGTATAAACCTTCTGGTTTTCTAATTTTTCTTTTTTATTTATTTTTTCTAATTTTTTTGAATGTTTAACTTAGGACACATCACACCTTCCCCCATTCAGTTCAGTTTTGTTCACTCTCACGATTTTATTATGATTTTTGCACTATATTATATTTTTCTTCAAGTTCCAGCTCCTTGGCAGCTATGATCAGGTGAAATGTTGCTTCTGATTTTTCAAAACCAGTAAAAAAATTATTCATCATGGGAGTGTTTGACTAAACAGCAAACACTCAAAAAAATCAAAAGTAAACAAATGATTTCTGAAAGATAGTACTGTTTGAAAACAAACTCATGCTTTTGGGTATGCCGGAACCACAATTTTTGAGGCAGACAGTGCTGAGCCTGTCTAGACTATGCTAAGTTATTTTAATATATTTCCCCAGTGTTTCAGATAGGAGAGCTGACTGGCACTTACATGACTTCTTGCTTCAGTTTCTACATAGCAAACAGGAAATGTTTTTGTGCAAATGGCAAAAGTGCCAGATTTTGTTAAGGCAAGAGAAAAAACTTTCAGAACAAGAATTTTGGAAATGGAGAGGACTTTATACTGATATGAGTTGCTTTCATTGAAATCTTTGGGTAACTTGCTGCTGAGAGCAGCTCTGTATTTGGTTTACATAATTTGGCTTTTTAATTTGTATATTTTTTGTATGTATTGCAAATTATTATGAAATATTTATGCCCTGCATATAAGCAAACCCCAACCTTTCTACGTTTGACTGTTACCTGTGACTATATGTAATAGTCATAATTTATTTTTTTGTTTAATCTTGTAAGTACAAATTTTAGGTTGATACAGAAAGCTGTTTCTCACCTTCATTTATGTTGCACTCAGGACAGTATTTTTCTGATTTATTTTACTGAAGGTTTTGAAAATGTATCTTCTTGTTTGCAAGAAGTTCTGAATCCCAGACTTCTTTTGGTCTCTCAACTAAGGAAAAAATGCAAGAAATAATTATTCAGTAATTATTATATATTTAACGTGATCAGGAATTGGGGATAAAATTCTCCCTCAATAAAGTCAGTTGCCTTTAAAGGGATTAGATCCTGAAGCTGGGTTGTTTCCTTTCCTAGTATTGAACTGCAAGTAAGTTTACTTTTTGAGCTTCATTTACCTTAGGCTGAAATATTATAATGCTTGCATAACTTGTTAAAGCTCTTTTGAAGTTTGCAGGACTGGAATGGAGAAGATCTCCAGTCGGGCCCAGTGTTTCTCCAGATTATACCTTTGAGTAACCACTGAGATCATGACACAGTTTAGGCTTGCCTTCCTTCAAACTCTGGCAGCCTCAGAGTAAAATCAACCAGGATTAAGAAATTATCTTCCTTCTCCCATGGTCTCTTAGACTTTAATGTTTCAGTTCTGCATGGGGCTTAGGAGGCTGGCCTTGATCCAGCCAACTATTTGGATTTTAGGAGTTGTCACCCATATAAAGTGACACACTCGGGTGCTGTTTGCCATTTCCCTTGTTCAAACCCTGAAAGATTAAGATCTTCATCCTGATAATTTCCACCATGCCAGAAGAAAGGTGCCCAAGCTGCACAGTCCTGGAAACTGGGAGACTTTAGTGGAGAAGCCACAATGCCCACTTTCTTTCTTGTCACACTCTTAACCATCAGTTACTGACTGTGACTGAGAAATGAGACACTGAGGTCAGATCTATGATCTGCCCCCATGCCACTGGTGTTAACAAGTTCAAGTTTTCTTTCCAGGCTGAAATGTCACTCCCTCAGCTGACAGGAGGTGTGTCTCCTAATCTTTAAAATGTAGAAATGAGCATTGCTTTACTTTACCAAACAAATAATATCTGAAAACCACAAGACTGACAAATATGCTTTTAGTCCTGGTGTTGCAAACTGCTGAGTTGTCAGGGAACAGAAGGTGAAATCTTAGTGGCAGTAATGGCCGTGGGCCCCTTATTTTCCCTGTATTATTTTCCTGGGACCAAGTGTTTTAGATGATTGGTTCCAAATTTTACTGCCCTACTTATCTTTTAACTCTTCTATTCCAATTTAAAAATGGGAATAAATATTTTAATAAAACATACTTAGTAAGAGATGTGGAGTGCTAAGAGAACTAATCTTATGGGTATGAGGAAAACTCCCACTGCTCTGGACCACTTGCAAGTTATACTTAATAGTCAGATATATGCGTGTTGCAGGATCCCCACTGCAACACTTAATGCCAGTCCCATATCTCTGAAATGATGGGAAAAGATCTTGATGAAAGAGAAGTTGCTGCTTTATGAATATTCTCAGGATATGCATTTTTCCAGACATAATTTCTGGAGTGATTATTCTAATTATTGTTAAATACAGTCAGAAACTGGCAATAAATATAACTGAAGTGACAGATTGTTTCAAGAACCCTCATAGAAACTTCTCAGTTCATTCAACTATCAGATGAGCAGGTTGGCTAGCAATAAATCACACATTGTAAGTGACAGTTGAATATCTTTTATTTGGAGTGATAGGCAAGAGTAAAAGATGTCAGAGAACATGAAATTTAATTGATAACATCAAATGATTAGTAATGGGTGAAATCTGGAGGTCCTTCCTTGGTTTTTGATTCAGGGCTCTACTTTAACAGAAGCTGAATAAACATTAAGTAACAACTGATTCTGAACCTCAAAATGTGACCCAGTAATACTTACCATTTATGTTGTGCTCTAAACTTTCAGAGCTCTTCTGTGGGTCAAATTTTGAACACAAAGGGGTTATTGAAGTGAGCATGATTTGGTCAATTAACCTGTTAAATCTTTGCGTGCAAGGCAGTCAGAGGCCTGCTGTGATTTTGGAGAGGGGTTACTCAGATCCAGCAAGTTACAATATGTTGAGAATCCCATAGAGGTTGTATCCAAGTAGGGGCCTTGTTGGACCCCTGCTCCTTGTGAAATAATAAATCACATGGAACTTTTTCAATTGGAAAAAAATATTAACTTGTCTGCTACTCCAGCTGGAGAGAATAAAATCATAATGTTTTATGATAAATTGCATATATTTCTCGTATATATACCATTTGTGAGACATTTTTCCCCTGAAGTTGAAACCACAATGACACATATAAACAGGGTTTTGTAATGCACCATCCTTGGAGACTGGAGAAATATTAAGGATTAATTAAAAGCATAAGTCACCAAAGTTGATTAGAATGCAAACTAGGTCTAATTTCATGCAGGATCCATTAAAGGCAGCCAAGGTTGTAGCAGAGAGACAAAAAGACTGAAGAGCTGCTATATTTAGATGAAAATAATACACTAAAGGCAAGAATCCCACAGATGGGAGATGAAGGGTCAAAGTGAGAAAGGCAATAGGAAGCACAAACCAAAGTGGGGAATACTGTTGCTGGATTTCAGCCACATTGAAGGCTTCTCTGAGGTGACTTACCAGAGCAAGCGAAGCAGTAGTTGGTCAGAATTGCTGAGTGTCCTTGAATCCTGCTTTCATGGAGGCAGAAGTGCCCAATTGGTTTTTGCATGGACAGTCCCTGTAGTTCTCTCACACCCTGTCTAGTAGGCAAGATAGAGGCAGAGTGCTAACAGTGGCCCAAGCAAAATCAGTTTTGTGTGACAGTGGTATTCCTGTTACCAGCTTGGGAAAGCTGTTTCCAGTTGGTGTGAATCGTCCACCATTCTGATTCTTTCTCCTGGTGCTCCCTGAACATAGCCTGTGACTGTAGCTGACTAGGAAGAGAACTAAGTTTCTCTGCTTTTACCAGGTGAAGAAATGTATAGACACACCTTTTGTTTAAATCGTGAGATTGTGAGAAGCAGGCATATGTATCTTTCCTTCAAAAATCAGCATGACATGATTTGGTTTGCTTTTAATAAAACTTTTGATATCATTCCTGTGTTTTGGGTATTAGCAATTACCATGCTGCTTTTCCTTTCCTCTAAAGCTTTCTACATGCTAATAGCAGCTTTACTTATTAATTTCTAGCACCATCCCTGCAGCCAGCTGTGTCATCACAATTGCTCAGCCATTGGACTCACTGTAGTTATTGGTTTGATGGATTACAATCAAGATTTTGATCCCAGAGCAGCTTTGCAATAGCAATCAATGCTGAGCATGGCAAATTATATCATCTTGAACCCATATTTGGCTAACTGCCAGCATTTCATCTCACTCGACCACTGTGTAGCTTTCTGTCCTTTTAATCACAACACATTGCTGAGGGGTTTGTAGCCATTTGTTGGTATCTCTGGAACAAGTATCAGAACTACATTTTACTGTACCTTTAAGTCCAGCATTAGATTTTATTGTAAATCTGATGTTTTCTCCCTTTGGAGAGCCATTTTAGAAGAAATATGTATAGGCTTGTCTTTTCTTCATTGCTTTTTGTTGTTTGGGGCTTTGTTCTTGGAAATGCAGCTGTTCCTTTATATAATTTAGTTTAAATTAACAACTGCTTCCTAGCCTGTTTTATTACAGCTTGGTACTTCTGGGACTTAAGGTTTGATATTGCACATAGTTAAGTTTGCAGTTCTTAATTTACAGCTGTTACAGAAATACAAATGCACAGCAAGTATTTGTTGAGGCCCTCTTCATCAGTGGAGGATTTTGGGAATTTTGATGCAGATATAAGTGCTATCAAATCTCCAAAGTCCTGGGGATCCCACAGGTAGCAAGGGTGAACTCTTTAAATACTGACGCAAGATCTATATAGCAGAAAATAACAATGACATTCTCCTACTGTTGTGT
Organism: Corvus brachyrhynchos; assembly: GCF_000691975.1. NCBI lineage: Eukaryota > Metazoa > Chordata > Aves > Passeriformes > Corvidae > Corvus > Corvus brachyrhynchos. The sequence continues at coordinate 676,665 of NW_008235977.1, read as the reverse complement.
GTGGATATTACCCATCATTCTGAAAGCTCTGTTAGACTTGCCTCCTCTCCTCCAACTTTCTGGTTTTAACAAAAGGATAAACTATGTGGATTTGATTGGCAAAATTGCCAAACTTCCTCAGGTAGGTGCAAACTTAGTCTTCATTTAGGAAGTTATTTGCACTTCTGCTTGGTATTTATAGTCTAATTTAATGAGGTGTAGGAGAGAGGAGAGTGCTATGAAATCCAGCTCAGCAGCTTCAGCATTTATTTGTTCACTTTTGTAGCTCTAAAGTTCACAGAAATAATACCTAATATTTTTCTGTAGTTAATTCAGACTTTTCAGTTGTGAAGCTGTACCAAATGACGGTAAAGTATTTGAACTGTGCCTGCAAAACAGTGTCATCTCTTATTGTAAGACAATACTGCTGCAGCTAGTAAGTGTTGGATGTGGCACAGGAGCTGTGGGAATGATGGGGGTCTGCATATGAATTCTCTGCTATTTTTTCAATGTTGAGTATCCAGTTTAGAGTTCAAGTGGAGTAATTTTTGCAACTTTATACAGCGATGCAGACGGAAAAGCAGCTTTTTTAATTTAAAAACCCTGTTCTACTTCAAAGGGTTTATTTAAAGCTGGGAATCAAATGGCATAACTGTTGCAGCCTGCAGCTTCACTCTAACCCCTTTACCTTGATTTCTTTTTGTCTGCCTCTGTTCCTGTGTGGATATTAACTCTTACTTTGCTGTAAACAAAGCACAGCTTCTACAGTGTTTGTGACGTACAGGGGGGGACAGCTAAGTACTTTGTTATTTTGTGGTTAGCTCAGCAGGATAAACTTGGATTACATGACAGGTTTTACAAGAGGGAACAGGTTGTTCAGGTAACTGTCTCCCAAGACCTACATGAGCAAACTACACTGTTGGGTGGAGAAGACCATCTGGATCTTTCATGATCTTCACACAGACACACTCTGAACCTCCTGTCCAGAAGAGTAAGACTTGCTGCCTTCTGCTTCCCCTGCATCTCTCTGTCTTCTCAACCTTCCAGTTGTTTTCCAGCTTGTTTATGTCAGAGTTCTGTTTCACTCAGCCTTGCTCTCCTGCCCTCTATATCTCCTCCCAATTCTTTCTGCTCAGGAATGGTGGGAGAACTCCTATGAGTTGTTTATCCATGAAGCTTTGGTGAATGGGATTGGTGAAAGAATTTTTTAATGTCAGAGTGACTCCTTAATTATTTCACCTGTGCGGAGCCAGATAAAGAGCCTGAACCAGCCAGGAAGTGATCAGATTCCTTAGGTTATTTGTCTGTGGCATTCTTTCCCTTTGTTTTTTATTCTTTAGACAAGCTCTAAAGTGTCAGAGTACATCAGAAAATGAAATTCTGATGCGCCAGCAGCCACCTCCTGCACCAGTTGTCCTTCTAATATTGATAACCTATTGGATATGCAGATGTGAAGTGTAATGATGGCTGGCATGTTACATGTCCTTGACTACTCCTTTGGTGCATTCCACTTACACACGTTCCTGATGAACCTATTGTAATTTCACTGTACGTGTTCCTTCTTGGCAATCATAGGTGTCCTGTAGGCAGCAGCAAGATGCTGATCCCTGCACTTGTCTGTGAGCAGCAAAAGAAGATGCAGATAGTTTTTTGGGCACATTTTACCCAGCAAATGCTTGATCTGAGTGTTGTTTGATTCTTTTCGTGCACGTTGTACTGCAAACAGCGTAATCAGCCTCCTAATGTTCAGTTAGCCTTATGAAACGACAGCCTTTTGTTCCACCTTTTCATTAAACTTCCTATCAGATTGAGGTTTTAGGACACAATGAAAAATCTGGCCTCAGACATTAGTTTCTGTTAAGATTCTGAATTTGGAAGTGAACTGTCAGTTCTGAGGGAAGAATGGGGCAGAACAAAATGGTCTTCGCCTTGCTGCCATGGTAATGGCAGTGAAGTGCTGATAAGTAACAATATCCATCTATGTGTGAGTTAACTCCTTATGTATTCTTCAGGGAGAAGTACTCTGGCATAGAATAATATCATCTTTCTCATAAAAATTTGAAGCCATCCTAAGGATTATAATTAATAAGGGTTTATATTCTTGTATAATAAATTGGGTCGCAAATCGTACATGTTCATTACATTCTAGAAGATTTGGGGACCATGATGACAGAAGTATTGTCTGAATTCTGTTACATGCAGTAAGACACTTGTACAAAGGATGACCCCAAAGTTTGTGGGGTTTTATACTGGTTCTATCTATCTATCTATCTATCTATCCCTTTTCCAGTTTTGTCTTCTAGGTTTTTTATATTATCTTTCTCTTCTCTTAGTCCGTGAGCAGTCCTTTCTGGTCTTTCAGAGTAGCAGGCTGTATTTGTGCACTAAATCAAGTAACTGCACCTAGATGGATTTTGTTCTTGTTTTAGCCAGAGTGCTGTTTTAAGCAGATTTTTTTTTTTTTTTAGGATAATTTTCAACAGCTACTATAAGGTAGGTTCCTGATGGAGGGCTGTGTTCAGTCCTCACACAGCTTTCCTGTGCAGCCATGGATGAGGCACTTTCTGCATGCACTCTCTCTTCTTGTTAAACAGAGGTGCTGCTTTCCTAGTGCAGAGCCCTGGGGACACTTTCCTTTTGCTTTTGAGGAATTTGGATTCTACATTGCTAAGCTTCCCTTCAGTCTTTTCTGAGATAAATAAAATCTATGCTTGGCATCCTTCCATATTAAACCTTACATTACCTTGGTAATTTATAAATCACATTGCTCACATATTTTCTGTTATGATCATTGGACTTCTAAAGCACCCTGCTGATTGATCAAACCTTGGGGGTTTGATACCTTTTAGTTTCTTCTGTAATTACTATGTTTTAGTACTTTCCTTTAATTCCCTGTGTGCTGTGTAACAACACTAAGGCTATGGTAGTTGCATTTATTGTTTTTTCTAACTTGATTTTATGTTTCTGCCTGTTGATCCACTCTTCTTTCAAATACTGTCAGACATGTCACTGTATCAACCATCACCTCAACTGCCAAACTCCTGAGCTAGTAGTTAAATCATAATTTAAATGTGCCATTTTTATTATTTACATTACTTCCCAGATAAGTTTCATGTTGATCTTGAAACCACACTTCAAAGCACTCAATACTTTTGCTCTTTTTTTCCTTCTGGCTAGGATTATCTCGTGCAGATGACTTTTTGATGTGAAGGAGACCAGGGTAATGTCCATATGCAAAGCCAGTCCTTCAGTGTGGTCCCTACTTTGCATGGCTCCCTGTTACATGCACTTTTTCTTTACACCAATGTAAGTGTCATTTAAACTACCCTACATCTCCAAATGGCACTGGAAAAATTTGTTATCAGATTGGGAGTTTAAGGGAGATTGTCTTGATTTGATGATTAGTAAATGACATGGTGTTTTTTACCTGAAGATTTTTGTTCAAATTGAGCCTGGCGTATTAATAGCAGAAAGTAAATTGTCATCTATAAACTCACCCAGCCCCATGGAAAAAAGTTCAAACTCTTGTAAATTATTCTTGTTAGCAAAACAGAGAGTAGGGCAGGGTCTGCAGTAGCATTTTTCACCCTGCCTAGAACAGAACTCTTAAGCAGAAATTGGAATTGCTACACTTTTTGTGCAGCTTTTTTTCTTTTTGTCCAGTGGTGTGAGAGAAAGGATTGTAAATATTTTCTCCTATAGATCATCTTGCACTGCAAAACTTGGAAGCAGATTCACGTCTTTTAGATGTCAATTTTTTCATCTGTCTTTAGTTCCCACATGAGATTAATCAGACACTAGGACTGAATCCACTTTAGAGAAGTGGGACAACATTTAGAAAGTAAATCAATTAATTAATTTAGAAGTCATGGTGCACAAACTAAAGATTCTCACAGAGTTGCAGCATTTGTACACCAAATCTTTGAAGCTGAAAAAGTTTGCACACTGGACTATGACACAGTACTGAGTTTTCATGTTCTAGAGTTACAGTCATAAAAAAGAGTCCAAAAAAATTTAGCTTTTTTGCTAAATTTTGTTCAGTCAGTGTGTTTGCTTTACCATCAACACTCTGAGTTGGCTGTACATCTTTGAAAGTTAAAAGGGAAGAAGTGACCTCTCTGTCAAAAGCAGCTCTCACAGACCCTCGCTTACTTGTGCCTAGAAAGGCAGGGCTGTTGGATATAAAATGGAGACTGGAATGTTCAAAAGCTCTCATTCAGCTTATGAGCTCTTGATCTTCTGCTCACAGTATCAAGTCCAGACAGAGGACAGCAGTCTACCAATGCTACCAGCTAATGGAATTTCCCTATTCTTCGTTGCTGAAGTTTTGGGGTGGCCCAAGTGCTTTTGGAAGAATAAAGCTGCTGGATCAGACAGTGGCACGGTGCCTCTGGGTTACTGAGGGTAGTTTTCCTTACTGGCAGGTGCTGCAGGAAGTAACACAAGTAACGCTATGATAAAGTCATCACTTCACGGGGGATTTACACACTTTAACTTCAGGCACCTAAGTCTAGTGATGATGGAGCTGAAGGCTCCTGCAGGGTCAGTGGGACACCTATGGCTCCCCTGACAGCCCAGGCCCTGAGGCTGCTGGCTTAGGACTCAAGTTGGATGCCTGAAGCTAAACAGTGAGACCAGCCTCTTCAGCCCAGGGTCTAGTTCAGCCACAGAGCAGGAGTCTGCCACAGCTGCTAGCAGAGGTACCTCTTTGGCTGTCTCTTTAGTGCTGAGCACATAGCAGCACTCTGAATGCATGATGGAAGTCCTCAAAAAGATAAGCATTAACCCAGCTTCAATATCCTGGAACTGCAAGCCATTATCAGGAACTCTTCCAACCAACCACAAGGGGTTTTTTTGGTTGGTTTGGTTTGGGGGTTTTTTTTGAGATTGACTGGTGTCGCTGAGAGCTGTCTCTGTATCTTTCCCCTCCTTTTTGGATGCTCCCTCAGGATAAGGAGTGCTGTGGTCTCAAACAATTCCATAAATAAGTATAGAATATTTTTTTCTTCCTATGCCTTTCCACCTAATGATGAATTAAGAGCTTGTGCAAAAAGAAACAGAGAGAGAACCAAAGATATCAAGCCTTATCTTGTTCACACAGAATCTGCTGCTTTGCAGACTGCCCTTCTCTAGAGTCCTGGGAAACACAGAGAGGAAGAGGATGGTGGGTGCCAAAGTGAGAGTCAGAATCCCAGGACCTGATATATATGGTGTATTGTTAGCTGTGTTTGTTTTGGGAGCTTTTGGTAATTTTTCTTCTAGGTTTTTGTCTCTCTATTTAATTATCCTTTTCATTACTGATTTCCTGACTTAATCTGAATGTGCATAAATCTCCACTGCAGATTTATCATCTCTATAGAAAGCGCTTTCAGAGTGGTTGTGCAGCTTCCCAGAAAAGGGACACTGTTGGAAAATGAAGCTTTCAGGTTCAACAATAAGCCCACTATTATGCTGATTTTTGCCAAGCTTTCCCTCACTTTTTTCCCATTTACTACAAGAGTGATCTCAAGGCTTCTTTTTGTTTGTTTTCGAACTTCAGTCATTCTTAAGTGTTTACCACCCTGCTCAAGTCCACTCACTCTGAAACATTAGACACTACAAGATATGGCTGCATTGCTTCTGGAATCAGAAAATGCCCAGGTTCTTTTTTTCAGCTGCACATTTCTGTGAAGGTTTTAACCAGCCTCTTTGCCAATCTTAAAAATAAAAAAAAGAAAAGAAAAATATTTCTTAGAATATTGCATTTTGATTGTCACAGTCATTTGAGGACTTTGTATTTTAACCAAATGGGAGATCTCAGAGAAGCAGTTGAAATTATCTTTAATATAAATAATCTCATTGCAAAACAGATTTTTGTTTATATAGTATATAGTCTGCATGCTCATAAGCATTTAATCAAATTCAGGTCTTGTCTGAGCAAACATAATGGCCATTGACTTACATGTGAGTTGTGAGTTATTCTTTCTGAATTTGACCTGCTTTGAGAGCTAAAAAAGATGCCGTCCTTCATTTTTTTGCTTGGGATCACACAGGCAAGTGGAGAGGCTTTTCTATTGCTAAATTTTTTCTGAATGTTGAATACAACTTTCTGCTGTAGGAACCCAACCTCTCTAGGGTTTTGGTCCACTATGACTGTCAGAATTTTTTATAGTTATCATGAATTTTCTTTTTCTTCTTTCTATGCTTGTACTCTATATAATGCTCTTTGGGATTCCACCCAGGTCCCTTGAAAGGATCCTGTGTCTTTTCTTTGCTTGGCTGCTTTCTCCTAAGCCAAGCATGTAAACATCTATCTCCTGAAGATATATTCCTGTTAATCACTTCTGGTGCCTCTCTTTGAACTTCTTTCCGCTAACATTCCAGTTTTTAACTGCTGTTAACAAAGGCCAGGATAAAATGTTATTCTCAGTCCCTCTGACTCAAAAGATCCTTGTTATATTTATGCCCTAGATTAGCAACTGCTGGACAACATGTAATTTGCTGTTTTCCATATCTTCACCCTCAGATCTGTTGCCAGACCACTGTGACTGTACCACTTGATATCCAAATTTTTGTGTTGAATCAATTTTCCCTTGCTGTGAGCCAGAAACAGCTTTGAGCCAAGGGAATTTCAACTGATTTAATTTGTTGCCAATTAACAAACTTTTAATCACTGATTCTGGTATTGAAACCAACAAACAAATACATATTTAGAGAAATACACCTCAGCTCCCTTCCAGACACCTTTCCTCCCTGCTGCGTGGTCTCCTATTGCTGGTGCACATGGCACACAGTCCCTTTGGGGAGGCAACAGACCTCACCAAATAGCAGGAGATGAGGCTTTGTAGTCAGTGCATTGGGCAGGACTCAGAAAACCTGCGCTTTATTTCTGCACCTGAGAAGTTCTCTGCACCATTTCTTTCTCTGCTACTGTCCCTTATCTGTAAGCCAGGAAAAATGGCAGTGACCTGCTTCGGGCAGTACTGATTGCCAAGAGGATGTGGTGTTACTGATGCAACAGAAGTGTTGGAGTCTGTCAGTCTTGTGGGAGCAGTAGGTGTTTGAAGGAGATAAAGGAGATAAAATGTATCCTATGTAATTGTTCTATTACCTTTGCTTTCAGTTGGCTCCTGTTCCATCCCTAGCCCCAAAACTAATCAAGTAGGACCAGATACAAACCCATGTTATGTGTGAGGGGTGTTCTTCCCCTTCAAAAACAATGATTTTACAAAGGCTGTGTTGTGACATCCCTCTGGATTACTGCAGCTCATTATCTGATATTAGACTATGACATGTCAATTTTCAAGGTCCTTTTCATGACAGGTCACCAGCTGCTGGAGCTTCAGCATCAACTGGATCTCAGTTAAAAAAATCTTTAAAGAAAGAGGGGGTGGGGATGGTGTGGTATTTTTTACCCAGGTCATTTCAGTGGTCTGGACTGTGGGTAGGTTTCAAAAACTGAATAGAATAACAGATTACAGTGCCAGGATGGAGTCAGGGAGGCTGCAAGTGAGCAAGAAATCATTAAGACACCTTTCCTGCCAAAGTTACTACATTGTACAGTTACACCTGGAGTATCTCTTAATCTTTGTCATATAAACTGAGGAAATTCCTTTCTTCTTCTGCAGATGGCAAACTGAGGCTGAGAGAAACCAAATGAGTTGTCTGGGGTCACATCAGAAATATGACCATGGTTGTGCAGGAAATACAGTGACCTAAGGACTTAATGCAAAATCCAAAGTTGGTGCTTTGAGCAGGTCATCTCACTTCTAATATAGCCCAAATGATCCAGCTGGGATGCTTAATTGCTGTTGCTCATTTTACCTTAATCAACTATTACCCTCTCCACAGAAAGTGAACCACTGCACCGTGTGTTAACTGTAAAGTTCATACTGCTATTTGGCATAAACAGAAGATGAGAACTAAACTCTGGGCAGCTGGTGTCCTCTTTCTGAAAATGTAAGCTCAGCATACAGTCAAATATGCTGCAAGTCAATGCAGATTTGCACATTTGCTGCAAAAATTAAAAATCTGGTGGAGTAATGCTAAAATTTTTTCAGTGCTGCTGTAGAATCTGTGTCACCTTGTCTGGAGATCACCTTCTACATATGGGCCCATTATTCCCTAGAAAAAAAAGCTGGCAGATGTTGCATCAGTCTCCGTATGAAGAGCTCCTGTTGCCTGAAGATTTGTTTGAGGCAGCCATTCATGACCCTCACAGCAGAACATACATTATCCCTTTTATGTTCCCATTTCAGCCTCTGCTTCCAGTTGCTGTGGATGGCAATTTCCTTGTGCCAGCTTTTGCATACACCTGAAGGCTTCCCAAAGCTGTTATTCCTCCTCTATTTGTTTACAGCTGCCTTGTACTTAGTGGGTTTTTTTCACTTGTGTTTAGAACCCAGAAAACTCCCCCTCAAAACTGTCCAAATACACCATTTCTCACAAGAGTGGTAGATGAAAAAAAAGCAACCTTAGGAATTAATTGCAGTGTACACAGAGTATAAAACTTTATTGGAAAATACATTAAAAAGTAGACCACTTAATTTTTGTTTAACTTCTCTAAATAGATTTACAGTTCATCTTAAACAATTAACTTTAAGTCACTACTTTTTCAAAAGCCAGAAGTAAAGATCTGGAATGAAGTTTCAGTTCAGGTTTTCCTTCCTGCCACGCTGTCACACAAAAACCTAAGCTATTTCTGGCTGTTCTTATTTTTAGATTGTTCTTCATATACCATTTACCGTCATTGAAATTAATGACAAAATAAAAGGAGTGACCTTTGGCTAGGCACATACAGTTTATGCATGAGCTAAACAGCAGGATCCTTTTTCATTCTTCTTTTTCCCACATTCTCTTTCTCCCTGCTCTCCCCCATCTAAATATAATTTGTAAAGCCTTTAGAGCCTTTCATCCTATGTGTTTCCACTGTGTTCTTTTAGATGAATCTCAGGTCCATGATTCACATCTATTCTCTTGTGCTGAAAGGTCAGTGGCACCCTTGTTTTATGAATATAATCCACCATTCTCTTGAACTTCAGAATCGTTTCCAAAACTCCCAGGCAAAATTCATACAGCTCAGGGTGCAAACAAATGTTAGCATTATTGTGAAGCACACTCTCCCTACACAAATACAAGCCTGGACATACCAAGCTACATTGTTTAAAATAAACCAGCATTTACTGACGGTCTGAATAGTTTTGAAGACGTGACTCCAAGTGCAGACACAATTCTCGACCTGTAGCCTCACCGTAACACTATGTCATTCATGCCCAGCTTTCTGCAGCAGGTAGACAAGTCCATTTGACAGATCCTCAACAAAGCCACCGTGCCCGAATAGAGTAGAAAGTGCCCAGTGAGGTTTCCTGGGGCACCACTGTCACAGCGAACCTTGCACCGTGCTGCTGCGGCGGTTCCCTGCCAGCCCCACTCCCTGCCAGGAGGAAACGCTGCCAGCTCTGCCTGGTTTGCAGGGTGGGTTGGATACGTTCTTACTATAAATTGCACCTTGAATGATTTTCAGTGCGGCAGTTTTGGAATCCTTGGTTGAAAACAGTAAGGCCCGAGTGTTGTCTCCAAACTGTGTTTGAGGGTGAAAGAAGTTTGTTTCCTGGCTGAGGGGAGGGAGTCAAGTAGAGGTGTGCTATGACCAAGAATGTGCCATTTGTGCTAGCTGGAAAAGAGGTATGCAACCATTTTGAGAGGGAACAGTATGATTTTCCAGTACTTGTGGCACACATTGCTAACAAAAATGAGAACTGATATGTGTTTGGGTTAAGGGCAATGCTTATGACAGTGTAAGACACCAATACTGATAGTAAATCCAGTTTATAGTTGTTATGGAATTTTTGGGGGGTTTTTGGTTTTGGGGTTTTTTTTTGTTTGGTTTGTTTGTTTGGGTATTTTGTTCCAAGCGTATGGTTATACCTCTGCATTCTAGTGTTTAAATTTAAGTGGATAGTTATTTATGGCTTCTTAAGCTTTGCATTAACAATCCTGACTGTATTTTATTTGGAACTTTTAGGTGGTATTTTAAAGCACTGATTACTGAAAAACTTGTGGTGAATTTTTATATTGTCATTGTTTGCCATGAGTATTCATTGAGATTTACAGCATCACAGAATGGGTAAGGTTGGAAGGGATCATAGTGAGTCATCTGGGCCAACCTCCCTCCTCAAGAAAGGTTATCCCAGAGCATAAGGCACAGCATTGTGTTCAGATGGTTATTGAACATGTCTAGAGAGGGAAGCTCCACATCCTCTGGGCAATTCGTTCCCATGCGTGGTCACCGCACAGTAAAGCTCTTCCCCATGTTCAGGCAGAACTTCTTATGCATCAGTTTCTGCTCCGTGCCTCTTTTCCTATTGCTCAGCACCACCGAGAAGAGCCTGATCCATTCTCTTAACACCCCCCTCTAGATATTTATACACATTAATGAGGTCCCCTCTCGGTCATCTCTTCTCGAGGTTGAAATGTATCTCCTGGCCGTGACTGATGTTGCCTGTTTACTTTCACTTACAGAGAAGTTCCTGAATAGTTCCTTACATGAGGCCCAACGCTCTCCTTGCGCGTCGTGGGTGGTTCATTTGTGCGTGGCAAGCGGGGTACACGTAAATCATGTGCCCGCGGCTGTAGCCAACCCCTGCGGCCGCTCTCCATCCCTCACAAC
>NW_008235977.1:662595-665413 GCF_000691975.1 Corvus brachyrhynchos | reverse complement strand
GGCTGTAAACGCTGCTGCCAGCGCTGCCACACCGCAAGGTAGGCACGGAGCTTGCTGTGCCTCAGCTGCTGTTTCGGCATAAATCCACCCATTTGACGCTCTTTTTTATATGTGCCAAGGCAAAAGACCGCTACGATGATAGGGGTTTTTTTGTTACTGATTTTGTGTTTGGTTTAGGGTTTGTTGGGTTTTTCAAATCTTTCTTGTCTTTTTTACTGTGCACAAAAAAAAAATTAGTAGGTATGGAATTCGTTGATAAGCAGTGGCAGCTGGCAGTACTCTTTTTATTCTCTATCAGAATGCAATGTCTCCTTTGTTGAGCTGTAAGTTAATAGTGTAAGCTCCTTCCCCACCCTCAGCCTCATCGTGTGGAGATGTGAATCACTTGTACTACCAGATTTGTTTTCTTTAGGAGAACTAAGAGGCACCACAGAAAATCCATCTGTTTCATTCCAGGTCACATTCCACTGGATTGATTTGGTTGATTTCAGCTTGAAAATGTGCTTCAAGGCAGCTAATGATATTCTGTGGGAATTTTTTTTTGGTTAACCTTTAAATTTGAATTACCAGTGTATGCAAGAGGCATTTTTCTTCTGTTTCTTTGAGCTCTTGATGCAATTATAAAATGTTTTCCAAAACATATTGATTCAAGAAGGTAAACTAAAAACTTTCTACACAGAAAGTAGCATGTCAGGTTAACAGGAGTGTATTTGCACGGTCCATGAAAGAAATCCTAGATGGCGACCTGTTGAATGCTGCTAACCAGAGTCTTCAAGCTGCTGTGAGCAGGACACTGTGCCCTTGCCACAATTGTTTCTGTGAATGCAGTCAAACCGTGCAAATGCAGAATGATTTCCAGGTCAGAACAGGTTGATGAATTTAGTGAGCCGCCATCACAAACTGCTGAAGCTGAACACTGCTGCAAGGCTGTGAGTGTTCTCCCACTAATTGTGCTAGGGGAGTGGAAGGTGTTTGGCCCTTTGAGAACAGCAGGATCTGTTAAATGTAATGAGACGCTAATCAAGATAAGGCTTGTACTGTGTCAGGTGCTGTATAACTGTGTAAGGAGGTAAGGTCACCACTCCGGGAAATTTACGGCATAAAAAAGTGTTATGATTAAGATGAATTAAACTAAGTACCTTTCAAAATGTCCTCAGGGTTATCCTTAAGTCCACAGTCCTTATGCCCAGGCAGTCTCCTGAGAAGAAACATGCTTGAGAATTATTGTTTTGTCTGACATACAGTAATGAGCCTAAAAATTGAACACAAGCATCTTTCAGTGTTGAGAGAGATTTGGTTCTGAATATGGATTGCTTATTCTTATCTAGTCCTTCTTGCTCAAAGAAACGGAAATGAGGCTATGTCAGGACACCTTCCTGCTGTTTCCTGAATTTTAAGGAAATGCTTGTTTGGAGCTGAAATTGATTCAAGCCTGTTTTTAAGAGAAAGTACAGAGTTTCCAGTGGCCTACAATGTGTTTTATATTTTCTTCAAGTTGTTCTCCAGCAATCATGGAGGTACCAAACCTGTGCCTGTCAGCAGTTGTAGACAACCTGTATTTGGTATTAATTCCCACAAACTATTATATTTGTGTATGTTTTCACCCACACACATGGCCTCTGTTGTCATTCTAGGGGGCTGTGTTTCCTGGTGTACTTTCAGAGGCCATGTCTTGGAGGTATTTAGACACTGTTAGCAATGTTAGTCATGCAGAATACAAAAAACTCCACCTCAGTCATGTTCTCAAAACAATCTGCTGTGGTGCTTTACAAATCTAAAGGAAAGGTCAAACTCCACTTTTCACTGTGCACTGGAGGATAAAAGTAAAGCTGTGTAATGACTTGGAGCAGAAGACCCAAGGGCAGTGAGACTTTGCACAAAGATCTAGGGAAGAAAAATAACAGTTAACTGCTAATTGCACTTGATTTGTAGCTAATATCAAGGATTTTATTGTCCACATTACTCTTGAGAAATATGACTCCTGTCTGGTGGTACTGTCTCCTCTTTGTTGTTTTGCACTGTTCCAATGCTTCAGTTTCTCTATTCCCCCTGCCTTCCTTCCTCAGATGCTTCACCAGCTTTCTCACAGTTTTCTTCTTTTAATATAAAAACAACAGTAATGAAATACCTTTATTTTAGACTAGGCACCTTCTCCTGTTAAAAGTTGTTTGACAGCAGTGCTCCATATCATTATTAAACCAAAAGATTTGGTCCTGAACTTCACTGAGATTAGCAGGGGGCTTCACACATCACACCTCTATGCCCTGTGATTTCTGAGCACCTTGAACTTCAAGCTGTGCAGCATTGTTTTGCCTCTACTTTGCATTGGCAAGAGTCTCTTTACAGTCCTCCGAACTGCAAGCTCTTGGTTTGGAGAGCATGAGATGATGGGGTGTGTGGAGTTACCCTGAGGGTGTGTTTGTCATGACAGGGCTTTTACTTCCAATGTATATGTGGACGTGGTATGGTGGCTGCTTCCTACAGCAAAACTTTTGGCCCTTGTGCAGTCTTGTAACATGTCAAGGACCAGCTCCTTGCCTGATGTAATTTGATAAGGTGGTCAGAAGAGCTAAATGTAACTGGCACCCTGACCAATGGTGTGTGCAAATTACATTGTTTGGCTTCAGTGCCGTTGTGGGAGCACAAGGAATATAAATTTTGGGATGTGGCAAGGAGCTGGGGAGTGAAAACCGACACTTTTTGACTGTTCAGTTTCCTGGTATGTGGGTGGAACATACAGGTGAAGAGAGCAAGTCTGTCAGCCGTAACTCTTGTTTCTGGATGAAAGTGTAGTAATTCCCTAGTTCTGCGTATGGGT
>NW_008235977.1:625956-662541 GCF_000691975.1 Corvus brachyrhynchos | reverse complement strand
TGTCCATGTGAGGGTTTAGAAATTTCATAATGAAATCATGTGTGCAAGTCCTGTTTTGAGTGTGTATGCGCCTTCGCGTGTAAAATCTAAGAACTGAAGTGTCATTGGGGTAGGGGGAGAAATAAAACATTTTTTTTCTTCTGGGAAGTTGTCAGCGATGTAACTGACATTGTTTTGGTCAGGGACTTCAGAAACAGACTTCAAAATGAAAGTCTAATGCTGGTTTCTCAATATAAAAGAGGTCTTTTTCTTGAATTGGCCATCTTATACTTTATGGGTGATGCCAAATTTGCTCAATTACTAAAGTGATTATTAAGCAACAGTGACAATGGTTTCACTTATTATCCCAGTACAATTACACTTTTACTAGATGTTGTACCAGAAAAAGCTCCTGATGATTTTCTGTTTATACAATAGTGCTACAGACCCTAATTAGGGTTTGGGAATAAAGTCAAAACTCTGCAAGTGTTTTAAGCTTCTCTTGTAAAACAACAATAATCTAGAATGCCAGCCCATCTTTTTGTAATACAAAAGAGACTAAAAATATGCTCTGCATGTACATAGTAGGAAAGGATTGGGGCATAACATTTTCAAAGCTTGTTCTTTTCTTGGTTTGCTTTTAACTGAAGCTCTGCAGTTTCTTCAAAAGCCGTGAGTTACAAATGAATCTGCAATACTTTGTGACTCCTTGTCCTTTCCTTCAGACAAAAGGCCCTTTCAAACCATTGTAGAACAGTCACTGATTTTCATGTGGTCATTCAAGAAAAGGATAGCAATTGGCCTTCATAATAGGCCTTTCAGTACTCTCTCGAGTGGTTTGCTGGCTGAAAAAAATGCTTATGGCAGTGTACTGTGTCCGGTGTTTAAATTACTGATGAATCTAATCTCCCAAGTGTTGGAAAGGTAAGAGTTCAAATGGCAAAGAAGCCTCACCTGTTTGTGAATACCAGTGTGCTGCTAGTCAGAGTTGGGGACAGATCTGACCTGTGTGATTTTCTTTGACTGAAGGTCTCTTCTATTTCTCTTTTTTTTTTTTTTTTTTTAAAGTGGTAACTTAAGCCTGTTGTTATCATGAACTGTCTTTCTAAGAGGGTTGGTGCTGTTTTATATCCTGGGTGGAGTTGAGCAATGTTATCTGTTTGTGCTGTGCATAGCCAAGTCAACTGTATGATTTCTTGGAAGGTGACTATCCTTGAAGGTTGTGGGTGTGTTTTGAGTTGGCATTCAAGAAGCTGCTGCCACTGTTGTGTTGACAGCTCAGTCTCATGGAGTTGTCTTTCTGTGCTGGTAAAGCCAACCTGCCTGGCAGCATTTCAAAATAAACACCTTGTATTTGGTGTAGGTAGACTGGTATTTGTTGGCCCAACCTTGTGTAAAACCCATGCAAGAATTTATGGTGCTTGACTGAGTCTTACCTGGAACACCACCAAAAGATATTGTTGGTGCTATGAGACATTTCCAAATGAGAGTAGCTCTCATCTCAAAATTAGCCAATTAGGATCCTGGCTATTTTGTTAGAGATGTGTGCGGTACTTGCCCTGAAGGTTCAGCCTTGGAGTGTCTGCCTGAATGCTGTCTGTGGCACCTGGCTTTCATTGCTGCAGAGGAGTGGTTCACAGTGGCAAATTAGGACTTGAGGCTTTCTTGCTGGGTTAGATACAACTACCAAGAAAGAGTATTTGGGCTCTGGACAACTCAAAGCTCATGCACATACTCAAATGGTTGTTTCAGACTAAATTACTTAGTAATACATAAAACCAGCTTTCAGTATGTACTGTCCTACACACATCCAGTTTGTGGCTTCCTCTTCTGCACTACACTTAAGCTATTCACTTTTAGTATCTAAATTACACTGCTGTGTACGGTTCTCTGTGTAAAATTAAATGCAGTAAAACCTTTGCACATGCAGTTTGGGCGTGGTGGTACTTCTCAGTTGGAATGTATTCAGAAGCTGTGGTTTATGCTAGCAGTACAAGTCCCAAAATGTCATCACTATGGGACTTCTCCTTTCTGTGTTCTGAAGGAATAACTATCTTAGCAGTGATACTAGCCTGTGCAGTATTTGATTTAGTGATCTTTAGGACAAGGTCTGAATGAAATGTTGCCTTTTCTGTGTTTCTGTTTTCCGTTAATAACTTAGTTTTGGCTAGAAATTGTTTTGAATTGGCTGGTTTGTTAAGGTGCTGTCATGAAGTTGTGCTTTCGTGTTAGAATTGGAGCTTGTGGTCCTTGCACTGGGTACGTCGGAGTGAGGGATGGTGTGGAGATAGAGCTGTGCAGCTCTAAGGTGCAGAGAAGCTTCATCATGTGTTCCCACAGGAACTGAGGTCTCCTATGTACTGCATGCACTTTGTTACTAGGATGAAAGAAGGAAACCTACTTCTCATTATAATCCTTGAGGGTTTGTTCCTCTACAATAACCTCTGAAGTGTGAGGCAAATACAGATGAACTAGAGCAGCTGCTGTGTAAGAAGAGTGCCTGTAGGGTTGTGGTAGGGAAGAGAGCAGAAGGTGGTGGTTGGAGGAAGCCCGGGTGGGGAGGAAGGTTGGGCTTTTTGATACAAGATGATTCAAATTGTGTGCTACTGGGTCTGCATCACAGCATGGCTGGTAGCCTCACAAATTTTTCCTGTTGTGAATGACACAAGCCCTTCGTATGTCTGAAACAGGTGCAGTCTACATTCTCTGTAGCTGAGTTTCTGGGGAAGAGGTATTTAAAACTAAGGTCCTGTCAGACCTCTACATGTATTGGCAGTTTTGCAGCACCTTGATGTGAGTAGGAGTTTGGTTCTATGTCCGTAGCCAAGAATATGACATGAGAGACAGCTGTGGTGCAGGCTACAGCAGTGTGCTGCCTTTCATTCCACTTAGTGCTCAGTCCTGAAATTTCTGGCTGTTCTGTGTGAGGCATCAGAGTCCCAGGGTGTTTCAGGATGAAGGGTACTCTATAATGGGAAGTGTTGTACTTTATTTTGTAGTAAAGAGAGTAAGCCTAGAAACTAAGGAAGTTCTGAACAAGGAAAGCTGTGTGGATGTGGATATCATCCCTGGAGGTGTTCAAGGCCAGTTTGGATGAGGCTCTGGGCTACCAGATCTAGTGATTGATGTTCCTACCCACGGCTTGGGAGTTGGAACTAAGTGATCTTTAAGGACCCATTCAACCCAAACCATTCTGTGATTCCATGATTTGGCAGTCTGGGAAGTCACTCTATTGTTTCATAATCTGGCAACAGATGGTCATGTGTGTAAACTCATCCATTGCACTGCCATGAGTACAATGAGGATTGCAATGAAGAGATGACTGAAAGGGGACCTCGTAAATGTGTATAAATACCTAAAGTGAAAGTCCCAAGAGGATGGATCAGGCTGTTCTTGGTGGTACCAAGGAATAGGACAGGAGGCAATGGGCAGAAGCTGATGCACAGGAAGTTCCACCTGAACATGAGGAAGAATTTCTTTACTGGGCCGTGACTGAGCACTGGAACAGATTGCCCAGAGAGGGTGCAGAGTCTCTTTCACTGGAGATATTCAAGAACCGTCCAGACCTAATCCTGTGCAGTGTGCTCTGCGATGGCCCTGCTTGAGCAGGGAGGTTGGAGCAGGTGACCCACAGTGGTCCCTTGCAACCTAACCCATTCTGTGATCTCTTGACAGAGAACAGTGGGTTTCTGTTTTCTTTGCTTCTGGGATGAGGTTGCTGTATTGGCATTTTAACACCCGATTTCCTTCTCTGAAGTTAACCTGTATGCAACCATGATTATTTTATGCGTTACCCTACAGATGAGGAAGGGGTAGAAATTTTTAATTGGTGTTCCAGTGTTGGATTTCCAGAGACATTGAGCGCAGGAAGTTATAATTGCCATTGTGTACAGTCAGGTCCACTAAACATCAGCCTGTAAGTGAATGATGGTGCCTTCCAAAGCATTTTAGTGAGAATTGCTAAAAAGCAAAACATGATTTATTAAGCTGTAACAAGGGACTTTTTAAATGAAAGAGGGATCATCTTGTAGTTGCAAGGTCTATTAAATTGCAAAAAGGTTAGTCATTAGCATTGTTGCATCATATTAAAAGAATACAGCAATGTAAACTCAGTCATTAATTAAACTGAATAGCACATTTTTAAACTATTGTTCACTATTTTAAGTGAATAATGTCTTCTTCCATCTAGAGAGCTGCTTAGCCTGCTATTAGAAATTTCTGTGAATTAAAAAAGAAAAACCTCAGGATTGCTGTTACTGATGACAAAAACCAGACATTTTGTACCATGGTATGGTGCTTATTCTGGACTGAACTCAACCTTCCAGGCTCTGCATCCTCACTGAGCTGGCTGTGAAGTCAGAGTCCAGCTCTGCAGAAGTGGTTTGATAGAGGGAAATGGTCAAACATGTGATAGCAAGAGCTGTTTCTATGCAGTGCCAAAGACCTGGGCAAGGACAACTCATTTTGAAATGTGAGTCTGTAAGGTTGGAGTGTGGTGAGGGTGCTTCCCCACGTGTATGGGAGCGATGCTCCTGCAGAGCTGCATTCCTTCTCCAGGCCTCTGGCCGACATGGGGAACCGCTGGAGCTGCCGCCAGCTGGCAGCTGGGGTGCTTCGCAAGGGCTGTTGCTGAGTGTGCTGGTTTTGTTGGATTTTGTCTTTAAACAAATTTGGTACCAGACTCCATAAAAGGCTTTGCCTTTTGCTCATTTAGGATTTTTTCTGGAAGGGACCTCAGGGACTCTTAGACACTACATTTTTGGACATTTTTGGTGTCCAGTACTGATCACAGAGCTTTGGGAAGGAATCTGTTGTTAATTGAAATGGAAAATACAGCAGATGGGCTCCTTAAGAGACAGGCCATAAATCGTTAACTGTCTGTGTTAATACAAAGGTAGGAAGGTATCTGTTCATGGGTTACAGTTTAACACCCCCTACCTCCAAAACACAACCAGCAACACAACCACAGAAAGTTCCACCATAATATAAGGAAGAACTTCTTTACTGTGGGAGTGACTGTGCACTGGAACAGGTTTCCCAGAGAGAAAAGATATTCAGTATACCTGGAGATATTCAGGAACTGTCTGGATGCAATCCTGTGCAATGTGCTCTGGGATGACCCTGCCTGAGCAGGGAGGTTGGTCCAGATGACCCATGGTCATCCCATCCAACCTTACCTAGTCTGTGACTCTGTGAAAAGATATAATCATATCACTCTTTATTTTGTAATTTGATAATTCTGCTTTTAATAGTCAGCTTTTACAGTGTGCTGTATTCCTGAACATATACCAGGAGTTGCTTGTCTGGCCTCTCAAGTTCATTGACTTTGGTAATTCACTAGAAGAAATGTGCTTATGTGCTAAGGTGGCTGAGATAATTTTAGGATTTAATATATTGGTGATCAAGGTGAACATGAGGTGGTCAGGCAGTGTGTGTTTCTGAAATCTGCAGCTATGCATGTTGAGGGATTTGCTTACATGTGAAAGCTTTGGTTGTTCATACTGGGGACAGGAGTTATGGGTGATGTTAAGCAGAGCCTACACCGTGCAGGTCCATCTGTGAAAGCCAGGAGACCATGGAAACAAGAAAGATAGGTTGTAGCCACTGTGTGCCACTCCCCTCTTCTACTGAAGCAGCAAATATCTTAGGAAATAAAATGGAAAAATAAATAATATCAATGCACTATAACTTTGCAAAGCTAAAACAAACAGAAGTCTGATAATTCTCAAAGCAGAGGTTGGGCTAGAGATGGTAGCTTGGCCACGTGGCATGCATTTAATGTTTTCCATGCAACATTGTCATTAAATGGGATGTTACTTTTTTTAGTGTACCATAAAATATTCAGACTATGTCTTGTGGGTGAGTGGTTATTACTGGAATAAACTTTACTCTTGGTACGTCAAAGGCACTTAGAGCAGAGGTGCCAAGTCATAGATCAGTTGCTGAGGCTCAATGTCAGCAGTAAATGCATGTTTGTTCCTAGGAAAGTAAATGCAGACATGAATTCAGAATAAACAATCCATATAGAAGATGCTATACCAACAAACTGAGGCAAACTCCAATTTGCTTTAACATGGGGTATATCTGAGTTCCCTGAAGGCGTTCCAGATTTGCACCAGCACCTATTTGCTTTTGTCCAAACTAACCAGCAGAATAGAAAACCACACTGTATTTTTGCTTTATTTTACCCAGATTCCTTCATAACTAAAAGAGTGACACAAGCATTTCAGCTGAAGCCCAGGCCAAAGTCATTTAAATCACCAGTGAAACAGTGTCAGTTCCAAGGTGAGAAGTTTGCTTACAAACTTTGGGTGTTATTTTGTTACTTGTATGTCATTCCCATGAAAAGACTGCTTTGACAAACAAATTGCTGTTTCATGGAACCTTCTGTCTCAGGACTGTGGGAGCTCTGTGTTTTCCTTTGTGATGTGAAATACCACATGGGAATGAGATCTCATTTACACTCATGGCTGAGTCTGACCAAGATGCCCTGGGTAATTTTGCTCCTCCTTCCTAGTAAAGCTTCAAAAGAGGTTAGAGTTGTATTTACATTTGTAAATTGATTTCATCTTCATTTTTGTTCCTTATGATCCCACTCTTAGAATCTGAATGCACAAGAAAAGAGTATTTCTCCATTTTAGGCGGAGAGAAATAAGGATTGGAATTTTATACGAGAAGGGATATGTCTAATCTCTGTGCTGTCCAAATATGCTTCATGGTTGTGTTCCGCTCTTGTAGGAAGGAGAGAAGTGTGAAACTGCCTAGGTGATAGCAGTCTGGGAGTTGTTAATCCTCCTCCTGTCCACACACCAGGGCAGCTGCAATGGAGTGAAGTGGAATTGGCCTTGAGGATCCCATTGCTGCTGCCATACTGGGCCCTGGCATAGTGCTTTCTTTCTGGGCAGGATGCAGTCCAGTAGTACCTGCTCCAGTGGGTGATGCAGAGTGTACATCCCTCTGCTGGGCTACTTCCTGGTAAAGATTCCCAGGAGGTACTCTGTTCTTTGAATATTCAGACCCACTTTTGCTGTTACAGAGGCAGACTCAACACATGATGTTGTGTTGACAAACAGTTCTACTTTTCACAGTCATCGTGTGATGTTTTTTCAGGAGCCCAGCAATGGTGGCAGTAGACCAAGTCCCCTGAAGCCCCCTTATGTCTGTGTCCCAACAGAGCTTTTAGGGGAGATCTTTGGTCTCTATTTGGGGCTTTTTAGTGATTTTAATTCTTATTTATTGTAGTCTTTGATATCGGTTACTGCACAATAAAACCCAGTATAAATCATACAGTATGAGGAAAAGTTGGAAACCTGTTCCTCAGGGTTGAGCTTTTTAATGCTGTAGCTGGGCTGTCCTGCTTTTGGTACTGATCTCACTGTCTTACCTGTGAGACTAAGGTGCTGCCTGCTGAATGGCAGCATAAACTCAGTATCCACAGCCTTAATGGATTCACCACATGTTGGTTGTGTTCAGTAGTCATCCTTTGTCTCCTAAAATAACCCCTCATTCAATTTAAAGCATATGCACTCAGACATATTTTCTCTGCTTCTGCTTATTTGGGTAAGCAAATGATTTTAACTTTTTAAAAAAGCATCATTTGTGTACTTTTCTTTCTCAGAATATGATTATGTCTTGAAATGTTTGTACAAATATATATATATATATTGACTTTGCTATTAAGAAAATACCTACTTTAGTTTTGGAGCAGTTAAAAAAATTATTTTATAAAATGCTGAATAAAAACCATTTGACAGAGGGAGGGCACAACTGATTTTGCTTAAGTGTGCAAAGTAAGAAGTACCGCTTCCTTCAAAAGCTTCTTTCCTTCTGTTGGGAGGCTGAAGACTGATTACAGGGAGGATGTGCCAGTTTGAAAATAGTGCTGATTGCACTTGCATGGAAAGTGAGTTATTTCAGCTGTTGTTCATTGCAGAAGCTGTAAAATACTTGATTGTTCTGATGTGCTTTTCTGACCAGAAAATAACATTGTGGATATTTTTTTTTTCAATTTAGTTACACTTTTTATCATCAACATTCATTTATAAGGTTGTGTTCTGTGTGAATGAACATACTCAAATTTGCATGGATCCACAGTGATATTTCTAATAAATCCATGGATGTTATTTTTAATATCTTAACAGTTACACTGTCTGAGACCCAGTATTTTTGAGTTCCCAAGCCTCAGTAAGGGGAAGCTCTCCTGACAGACTGACCTTGCAAAAGTGGCAAGTAAAACTCACAGTGGACTCCCAAGTGGCAGCAAAATTCATTTCTGAGGGAGGCACTTTTCACACTGAAGCATCAAGAGTCCACAGATTGTACAAAATATTTTCCTCATTCTTTTTAGGATCTTGTGGCCCCTGGAGCGTACAAAAATGCAGATCCTATAGCTCCTCTAGGCACCGAACACATCCTGGCTCATCAGGGTATCAGCAATTGTCTTAACTAGGGCTTTCCAGGCTTGTGGTGTTGCTTGGTTACCATCATTCCCGCAACTTTCAAAGAAAGAAAGTAAAGCAAACGTAGAAAAAATCCACCTGGTTTCTATTTATGGGCTAGGCTACTGTACTGATCCAAACAAAACAGAATTGTAAATCCTCTACAGCTTCTTTCGTGATCTTTTTTTTTCCTCAAGTAGTCCGCTTGGCTATTCCCAAAGGCTTTCTGTTTTAAGTATGTTGTATACTGGACAGCTTCTAGGATTCTGCACAAAGTCATCAAGTTCAGAAGCTGAAATCTTGACAAATAATGGCTTGTGTCATCAAGCCAGTCTTGGTAATGCCAGCTGGGATGCCTTTTCAGGTAGACTTTGTGCATCCTTAGGTCAGGGCAGGGAAGAGTGCACAAATCTTAGCTTGGAATATGTTAGGGAGTATTTTCTTTAGTAATGATGATAATGAACTATCATAACCATTTGGCTAAGGATGTCATATCATTTTTTGAATATTTCCAACTGTAGCATCAGAAGTCCTCACCTGCCCTTAAGTGGAATAATTTTGGCAATGTGAGCTCATGTGTTTTAGGAAAAATTCTCATCTTAATTTCAATTAGCTGATCTTGACAAAGTACTCTGAGAACTTGAGTGTAGCATATGTGCCCGAGTAGCTATTCTGTTGCTATCCCTGCTCCACCAAAGAGTTCTGCAAAATGAAAAGTATCCAATTTTTGTCATTTCCAAGCTGAGATAGATAACAACTCTTAAGACAGTCATTCTATTGCTGTGTAACAAATGAGTTTAAGTTTCTTTTCACTAAGTTAATTCCCAAAATAAGATATTTTTGGGAACATGTGGATGCGTTTCTTAGTGAAGAGAGCTTTCCATAAATCTGCTAGGGTCATAGACAGTGTACCTGGTTATGATACAGTTGGTTACAGAAAACCTCTTAGTTTCTGAGAGTGAAGAAAACTAAAACAAATGGAGATATCTGTGAGTCAGACAGAGATTGAGGAAAAATAAACACATCCAAGTAAAGCATCCCCAGCTGTGGAAAAAACTATCCCCATCTATCAGAAGTATGGTGTGTATATGAAGCAGACAGCAATTCTTGTAGGAAGTAGAACTTGTAAATGTTGCCCTATGTTCATTGTCTGAGAACTTGTGCTTTAGTGGGGCCCACAACTCAGTCTTCTAACCTTTTTGGGCTTCCAGTGGGTCCAGTTCTTCTGACAGTGGAGAGATTTCTCATTTGGTGAGATACTAGCTTTTCAATGCTGTGCTGTTGAATTTCCAGTGTCATCTGGCTCATGTATGTCTGTGTTACGGATCTGTTCCAGCTCCAGTTCTGTCAGGAGGAGTTGGGTTAGGCCCACAATGCTTTGGGAGTAAATTGTCAACTCTTGTTACGTTAGGCAGAGTAAGAGACTGAAATAATGGGAGATCAGCGGTAGGAGAATAAAGGTGCTTACAGACAGCTGAACACAAATCCTATCCTTTGCCCTACTGTGGTATCATTGCCTGACTTGTGTCACTGAACAGAAATCTGGCATAGTATGAGAGGTGGTCCAATCCTGAAGCTTTTATTTGGTTGTTTCCCAATCCTAAAGTCAACAGATTCTTTTGCTATACAATCTCTGGCAAATACCAGATGAGGATGGTTTTAGTCAGAAAGCTTATGCTGCTGTACAATCACATGCATCTTCTGTTGCAATAAGAAATGCACGTTGTAAATGTCTGTATGAACTGTCCTCTGAAAGCTGGATCCTGCTGAGTGTGCTTAGCACTGCATGCCCTGGCCAGAGTTAGAAACTGCAGTGCACAAAATGGAGCATCGTGAGTTAAAGGCAAGCAGAGTTCAGCTTTGGAAGTTGTTACAAATTGGCTGATACTGACAGGATCTTACCACTGTTGAAGTGTAGCAGTGACAGACAAGGAGAAACCCTTACTTGCTTTGACTACATCAGAGCTTACAGTCTGTGTGGGGCGTATGGTTGAGATAGATGTCATAAGGTCTGACTGTCAGAGTGAGATTTGCTTTCTGTGTGCTAAACAGCTGCATTGGCAATTAGGGAAACGTGACTGACTAGCTAGGCCAAAATCGAAACCCAGAAAAGGGCCAAAAAAAATCCAAGTGTCATAATAATCAACAAAATCTCACTTTTTGTGTATGTACCAGCAGACTCCAAATAGCCTTTGCAGTCATTCATATAAACATTCAGAAGATTCCCTGCCTTCTGCTGACTTTCCTCTCACCTAGATGTTCTATCAGTGGCCTTACCAGAGAAATATCCTGGAATGAAAGCTGGCTATCTGTAGTCCAATGTTTTCTTGTGTTATCAGTGTTCATCCTGGCTCAGCACGCCTCTGATTCCACCTATAAACTTAGCTTTTAATATTTTTTGGAAGTAAGTAAAAAAACCAACCCAAAGCAGAAGCCAAACAAACTAGTCTTAGCAGACCCTGACAACTTCCAGTTAATTTCAGTGCTACTGTAGTCACTATGCACTGTATGGATATATTTAGCACCGTGTTTTGCACAAGTGTGCAAATCCTATCTGTATAGGCTATTTACTTGGGAATGAAGGGATTGCAGGTTATGTTTACTGTTAGGGTCTAGAACGCTCATGGGTCTACAGTGGAATTAGCAGAGTGCAGTGTTCTAGTTTTTGAGCTCTTCTGTGATGGGTGTGTTGTGAAATCCTAGGTTAAGTTTGGGGTCAGGGTTAGATGTCAGAAGAAGAGGGTTAAAGGGCTTGTTTTACTCTTCTGAAGAGTAAAGAAGATTCCTATAGGATGAGGACTCCAGTGTAGAGTGTTCCATAGCACATGTTATGCTTTGATTCTGCCCTTTAGGTTCATTAAGGGCCATGTCACAATGAATAGCTGTTCTGATCTAGATTTAAACTTCGTTTCTGGTTCTTGTATTGTCACATATCACATTAATACTAGGATTAGGGAACTGTTGAAAAAGTCACAGCTCAAGACGGGAAGGCTTTTAAATGCTTGGTTTATTTGTATGTTCTGCCTGGCTGTAGGGCTGTGATGAGCACTGATTCCTGGCAGGTGTTTTGGCTTATGTTGGTTTTGGTGAAGTTGTTTGTCACTGAGCTCTGGTAAATGTGTTTGGTGATGTGATATCTGAAGCTCTGCTTTTCCCCCTCTTCATACTCTGCAGTGGAGGACAATGTGTTGAAGGTTCTGTGGGGGGGTATCATGCCATCTCCATGCACATGGCCTTCATCAGCCATGGATCTGCCACAGAGGAATATGGACCGCTGTTTTACAGTCTGTATTCTATGGCCTGCAGAGTGACAGCATGCCTTCCTATTTTGGGGTCTTTTTGTTGTTTGAGAATAAAAATCACTTCAAGAATTGACCTTTCATTATAATGGGAAATTACCTTGAACACTTACAGATGTTAAGCAACAGTATTTTCTGTGGTGATACATAGGTGAAATAAGTTTCCTTTTAACTGTTGTGCCTTTACTCTCCATTTCCCTTCTCTGCCCTTGAGTCATTTTTCCCTGCATACTGTTTGATAACATGTCATGGACCATTGAGTAAAGACAAAGTGGTGATTTAGGAAGGTGATCAAGCTATGGAAAGATGTCCCACAGAATTAATTAATATTTTTCAAAGTAATACATCTTATTTGGTCAAATTTGATAGATGTGATATTGCTTGGAAAGAACAAATCTTTACATCACCCAATAAAATGGGGAGGTATAATTTTGCATGTAGTGTACAGTTGTCTTGGCTGTCTGCTTTGTTACTTTATGATGATGCAAAATAAGAACTTTGGACTTCAATTTTTTGCTTGTGTTCCTTTGTCTTTTAAAATAGTTTTTAATAATAGCTCTTAAGGGGCAATAATTATAATTCTAGCTTGAATAATTTCATACCAGTGACCATATTTCTTGACCACATCAAGAAATGGGATTCTGACATTATCTGTCACTTTCTTCTTAAAATCTTGTGAAGTTCAAAAGGACAAAAATTGTCAAAAGAACTCACTTTTAAGCAGGAGGAAAAAAATATTTTTTAAGTTGTAAAGCTCTTCCCATTTGGCTTTTTTGAGTTTTAGTTTTCCAGTGAAGTTGGAGAGGATTCTCCTCTACAGCTTGGGTTGAAAAAGATCAGAACTGGGGTTTAGCAGGTGGTGTGTTATGCAGGAAAAAAGTGGAATCACTAGGGTGCCTCAGTGCAATAGGGTGCCTCAGTGCAATAATGTCATTATCTGATTTTCTGTGTTTAAATCCTAAAAATACTGCCTGCAGACTACAGGTGGTACTGG
The DNA here is from genome assembly GCF_000691975.1 of Corvus brachyrhynchos. NCBI lineage: Eukaryota > Metazoa > Chordata > Aves > Passeriformes > Corvidae > Corvus > Corvus brachyrhynchos. Next base: position 649,831 of record NW_008235977.1, on the reverse strand, counting down.
AAGGGGTTAAATGTCTGTATGTTGGCATAAGAAATGCAGTAGCTATTAGGAATGTTGCTGTCTTTCTCAGTTTAATTCAGGTGCTCACTGGACAAAAGGGACAAGTTCTCAGCCCTTCCTTGTGTCCCTTTGAAGGAAATAGCCAAATCTTGCTCTTGCTTGCACCAAAGAACAAACTGCTGGTAGGGCCATAGCATAGGCCCCTTCCTCAGTGCTTGGTTAGGGATTCTGCCCAAAGGCAAGGAATTGGATATGCTTCCCTCACCAGGTTTCCAGCCCCTCTATTCATCTCATGGATCTGTGCCTGTTGTGTAGATTCCAACACCCAGAAATGCTCTTTAACACTGACATGTGTGATTACTTGTATTTCTTCATCGAAGCATCACATTTTAAATTGCTCTATTCATTCCTTTGATTTTGAGCATAACTGTGACTCAGCAAGCCATGCAGAAATGTGCGTTTAGATTGTAATGGACTTTGGGACATAAGCTGTGAGAGTCTTTGTTGTGGGAGCCTTTGCCAGGTGAAGTGCTTCAGGGAACATCTGGCTGTTTCGGATGCAGAAGCAATTAAGAGCTTTCTGCCTTGCTTTAAAATAAAACCTGTGATGCTGACAGGACATTTGCAGTCTAAAATTAGTTTTGGCCTTGGCAAAATACGTAGTTTCAATAATGATAAAATAGGACAGCAGTGACACATTTCTAGTCTAGTACAAAGAGTGAGTATTTTGTAGTACAGAAGGAAAAATTAGTCTGTAAAGACAATCCAGTCATAGTGGCTTAGTAGAGGCTGATTTCAGCAGTCAGGATCTTCAGAAATGTCACAATATGCTTTTAAGGTTAGCCAAGGGACTGCTGAACAGATCTTATTCCAAAGCAAACAAGGACCAGTGTGCAACTCTTAATAGCAGCCAAAGAGGAATAATTTCTATCTGGCATGCATGGTAAACCATAGACCATGACTGCCTTCTCTTCACAGCTGCATGAGAGAATACAAAACTTTACTTCCCTGCACTAATGAAATTGGGAGATCAGTTTCCATTCATCCGTGTATGGATGTAAACAGGCACTCAGTTTTCCATGTGGTTGTGTGTCTTTAACTTTGAGGACAATTCCTCTGAAATTTATATGCAAATCAGCAAAGGCCTTGTATTGTGAACAAAGTGCTGGTGTCACTCTTTGGGTTTCCCTTTGTCTCATCTGAGTTAGTATTCTTGAGATGATAATGTTGTTTCTGGAGAATGACCACAGTGAAACTGCACTGGTGCTGCTCAGAAGGGTTTGATTAGTAACTGCTAAGTTCCTGTAACTTGTGCCTACGGTCCTCTTGCATTAATGATAAAATAGTTTTCATTGCTTACGTTTATCTTTCTGCACATCCCATGTGCTGACTAGTTTGAGCATAACGTGCTTTAAAAATGCGTTTGTCTTAGGGGAGAATTGTGTGTGTGGTCAGGAATGGGACTAACAGCAAGGCTCAGGTGATTGCCTAAGCTTTCATGGCAGTGAAGATAGGCCCTTAGAAGATAGGCCCTGTAAAAACAGGTAAGGGCACCCCCACGTGTTGACCACAGCAGTAAAGGAATGAGGGATGTTTATTTCACAAAAGTCTCTTGTGAGAAGACAGTAGAGTAAATCAAGAGTAAATTAACTAAGTACTTCTTTTTTTTTTTTTTGTTAAACTTCCAGCTATTTTTGCAGGAGATACCGTCTACTGGAGAAGATAGAAAAATAGGAACAGAAACTGGAGTCATTCTCAGTGGTAAGATACCTTTTATCTCTCTTTGCTGATCATTCAGATAGGAAGGTTCTTTACTTACAGGTCTATCAGTGCAGGAACAAGAAGCCAGGAACTTTGGGGGCTGCTTTCACCAGAGCAGTGCAGTCTATTTGAACATCTTGGAAGCTGAATCATATGGAAATCATGGAGTGTCTTGGGTTGGAACGGACCTTAAAGATCATCTTGTTCCAAACCCCCTGCCATGGCCAGGGACACCTTCCACTAGACCAGATTGCTGAGAGCACCACCCAGCGTGGCCCTGAACACTCCCAGGGAGGGGTAAATTTTGTCTCCAGAGTCTATGATTCACCACTCCAGATAAATTTCTCTCCTTTGTCTTCTTTTTTTCTGTGTCAGCAAGTTGACCAGCTTATGCTATATGGTCCTACTGCTTCTCCTCACCATCTCCTCATCTTTGGAACTGTTTGAACCACAACTGAACTACAATTTGTAATTGTTTGTGAAGGTGTAGCATGGTTTGCAACTGAAACTTCTGCTGAACTGGTATTCTGAAGTCATATCACACTAAGTATAGTCCAAAGTGATGTTCAGAGGGTAGTGGGAAAGGGTTGCTTTGTAGTAATTAAAAAAAAAATTAGATGCACATATAGACTACAAAACTGAGAAATGGGGTCTCTGCAATTGCCTAATTTTAGAGGTGATCTAAACCCCATGTTTTTTCTCACTTGTTTTGAAGAAAATACTTGTTTGGACATATCAAGTAATTCCTTTTGCCATTTTGTCCAGAGGCAGTTTCTCTGTGTCCAGCATGTTAAAAAACGTAAGCTAAGCCTGTTCCAAGCCTGAATCTAATAAGTGGGCTAATGACCTCATCCTTCTATGTAATTCTAATGGAGGTGACCATTTTTTTCAAATGTCTGTAAGGTTCTCCATTTTCCTTGCAGATTAGGACACCTGGATTGTGTCCCCTACGAATGGCTTCCTGAGAAATCATCACTGAATCATGTAATTCCTCAATTTTAAATCTGTAAAATGAGATAACAATACTCCTGCACTTAAGCATGGGTGTCAGGATGGTAAATGTATTTATGTATTGAAGTTTCTGAAATGCTCAGGCATTATAATAAATAGACTGAAGGAGAACTCATTTCATTTGCACATTATTCACTTCATGCACCCCTTTCTTCGGTGGAGGCAGTTATGCTGTTTCTTAAGGATTTCCTTTTTGCTTCAGACTTTTTACACAGAATTGCTACTTGGCAAACTTCCAAAGCTTTTGGTAGTGGAAAGATCACAGGGAGTGGCTGAATAGAATCAATCTGGTAGTTAATAATTCAGCATGCTAAACTCGGTAGTGGTGAGCTGTGTGACTTCCTCAAAGGAAAGAAGAAAAGTATACGTGCCCAAAGTGGTTCTTACGCATCTGCTGATTGCAAGTGTGGCCAAGTACATGATGAAATATTGCTTGTCTGGCTCTGAGCTCTGTACAGTACAACCAGAGTGACTCATCGGGTCAGTTGCTGACCAGAAGTTGAGCTGTCAGAAACAGATGGGCTGCCTAGAGAGCGAGATATCTTGGAAGTATCTCCACACCTTGTCAGCAGTGTTACAGCACAGGGATTTCTCAGAAGCAGTAATTTCAGTGAGAGATGGTAGTTTTTCAGCTGCACTTGATCTTTCACATCTAGAATGATGCCTTGTGGCCCTGAGAATAAGGAAACTTGCTGGCTTGTTAGTGAAGGTCCTTATTTGTGGATCCTGTACTTGGAGGGACAGTAGTAGGGGAGGTCAGTAAAGTCCTCAGACTTGCAAAGGGATTGTTTTTCAGCTCTGAGAAGCCTTCAGGTTGCTATTAAAAGATGGTTGGTGTGTAAATGTTCTTTCTGCAAATGAGGCCAAAATTTTTAAACAACTCTGAAAATCTTTTCCTGTAGTCTCTCTCCACCTCATTACTCCTGAGCAGAATGGGAATAACAAATGCTTCCCCAGACTGTAGAGCTGGGCTGAGGATTATACTCAGCTCAGATATTTGGAGTTCAAGTACCCTACAAGTATCTAGGGAAATAGTTTTGTAGACACTGAATACTGGAGCAAGTTCTAGATCAGAATCTGAGAAGAGAGTACACCAATCTGGGATGGGTTTTCAATTTGACTTGCTCTGGTGGGTTCACCCTGGGCAGCTGCCAAGCACCCATACAGCTCCTAACTCACTTGCTGCAGTAGCTCTCCACAGTGAGCAGGAGGAGGAAAATAGCAGGAGGAGGAAAATAGGAAGAACAAAATCGAGACAATGTTGAGTTGAGATGAAAAACAGTAAGTGAAGAAGGAAAAAATGGATTCAAGGGGTGCAAAACAAGGGAGACAGCGCACTAGGTCATGGCAGACTGATGCCCAGCCAGTCTCCAAACAACAGCCAAAAAACTTGCTTGAAAACAAAAAAAATCCTTTTGTTCCTCTATCCCAGTTTTTATTTCTGAACTTGAGGACACATCACATGAAATATCCCTTTGGTCACTCTGAGTCAGCTGTCCCAGCTGTGTCCCGTCCCAGCCTCTTGTCCACCTTCAGCCTGGCTGTGGGGGTGTAGTGGGAAACAGAGGTGGCCTTGACACTGTGCAAGCACAGCTCAGCAATAGCCAAAACACTGGTGTGTTGTCAGTGCTGTTGTAGCCACAGATCCGAAGCACAGCACCCTGTGGGCTGCTGTGAAAGAAGTTAACTCCATCCCAGTCAGACCCACCACAACCCCAAATCCTACTACCTTTTTTTACTTACTTTTTAATGTAGTACTGTAAAAAGAAGAACAAAATCCTGTTGTAAGATCTTAAGAACAGAGTATTCATGATGAAAAATGTTTTCTTGTATGTGCAAATGTGAAATTTTTATTAGAATCCTGCACACTTTGAAACAGTTCAAAAAGACTAAGAATTTGCTGAAGTTCATTTTTCTCTGAGAAAAGTCTCAAAAAATTTGTTTCAGGGAATTCAGTAGCACTTAAGTGCTTGTCTGAATAGGGGCTGCATATTCAAGTTCTGTCCTGCAAGAACAATTCTGGAGAAATTTTACCCAGTGTGAACATGTGACCTATGTCAGAAATGGGTAATTCTCTAACTGCCTATAGGTGCATCTTGTTACTGTCTGTATAAGTATGTAATTTTGTGCCTTAAAATAATCAGCTCTGTGAGTCTTATTTATCGTGAGACTGGACAGATAAAATGCTTTCAAAATTGAAACATTAAGAATTAGAATTATGGGGTTATCCTAAGAAATGGAAAAAGTAAAAAATAAAAGATTTGAATTAGGAATGAAAGTGCACTTCTGAAAAAAAAAATCAGTAAATGGCCCTATGCTTCCCTGCAACACCTTATTTTTGATTATGTATGCTGCTGTCAGTGAAAAGTAACTGGCAGCTGTGTGATGCAAAGAGTTCAGATAATTCTGATTAGAGCTCACTGATTACTTTGATCAATATCAAAGTCAAACTGAAAGCAAGTTGAGCTTTCACAGATTTTTTTAGAGAGAATAATTGAGATTAAAGGAGATTCTTGAGTTCTTGAATTGATTCTTTATTTTTAGGGTATTCGGCCTTCTCTATTATTGGTGGCTCTTCTTTATTCCACTTGTCAGTATGAGGAGAGATAAGCATTTGTTCCTGGTAGTGAAAAGCATCACAAAGGCTTTGGTGGATGTGTAGTAGTGTGACTGGTCTGAATTTAAGAGTTCAAAGCGGCCACCTCCAAACCTCTTACTGGGTTTGTCAGTCAATGCTGTCATTCCAGGAGAGAGATGACATTATGGGATTTGGTTGATCATGCAGTAAGCGCAGTGAAACTGAGACTTCGGTGTCTTCATAAGAAGTTCTGGGAAATTTCTCATGACTTTTTAACACTGAAGCACTGACTTGAATGAAACGTTCCTTGTATCATGGGGAAAAGTGAACATATTCATAAAAAGGCAGCCCACAGAGCAGAATTGCCCCCTCTAGTATGTTCTGAAATGGTTCAGCTGTAAAGGTTCATGATTAGAGCAGGTAGTTTTTCTTTGCCAGTGACAACTTCAATTTTTTTTGTTCCCTCTATGGAGCAGGCAGTTAGAGGAGGTTGGAAGAACTATGAATATCTTTGTTTTCAGCAGCGAAGGAACAAATGTTCTCTGAGGCCACTAGGATGGAGTGTGTATTCTGCTAGAAGGGAGGATCAAGGCGGTAATTTGTGCCCTGCCTAAAATAAAAGCAGGGTGTATATGGGGATAAAGTGTGAAAGAGTTCTTGTATTTTTCCTCCAACTGCACAGTTCAGGCAGTTTAAAAAGCCCTGTTTGCTGTGCTCTGATGGTGAGCAAAGTAGCTAGACTGTCCGATCTCAGTTAATGAGCAGAACCCCTGGAAAAATAATGATAGCTGAAGTTAAGGTCTTGGAACAACTCTACCTGTGTCAATATCATTGGGAACCAAATTGCATGTTTGAGGAAGACAGCCAGTGGAGCTGAATCTCGTCCTGTGTAAATTGCTTCTCATACATGGGTCTTCTTTTTTTCTCCGTTATTGGAGAGTCCAAATTATGAGCAACTATAAATCCAGCTCTCTTCAGCCAAGGTCCTTGGTTCTGTGGATACCAGGGACAGAGCTCTGTTAACCACAGAATCCCGTCACAGCTCACGTCTGCTGCCTGCAGAGCCAGCCCTGCTTGTTTTGGTGTGTGGCTAAATTGGAGACGTGAATTTGTGGCAGCTCAGACTGTGCTTTTCTCTGCAGTAAGAAATCTGTGTGACTGCCAGAACTGCTCATTATGAATGAAGATGATAACTCTGTGCATGGCTTCATGAAAATGCAGTCATACACTTTGAAAAAGACTAGCTGTTCAGGAGTCACCTTTGCCTTTACTTGGTAAGGCTCTAGAATAATGAGGCATAACTGATACAGGGCTTTACTTGATAATGAATGCTGTGGTCAGCTCTTCCGTGTCTGCACAAGCTACAGTAACTTCCTGCTTTGTTAAGCTGAACTTTGCTTATCCCAAGTTTTGCTGTGATTTGGGCTTTCTGGGGAAGGATAACTGGCTAATAGGGAATTCAGTTAGCTTTTGGGGAGCCCTTGCTTAGCTGGTGTTTGAGAAATGTTTTGGTTATGCTGAAGTAGCTTCATCCAACCCCAACAAAACCCATTTGATTGGGAAATTCCTAGCTAGCTCAGTTTATTGTCTGGCAGTTCTTACTGCTGGCAGGATGGTTAGAGGAAGTTGAGATACAGGGAGCTGGACTTGCTGAGACTTTGACTTGCCTAGTGTGGTAACTCTGTTAACCAGCACTGGTTTTTTGATAGTGCCCACAGGAAATATGTAAGAGCTTGTCAGTGCTGTTGTAATGCTGCTAATTAACAGCAGTGAGAAGAGGAACATGGCAGTTAAGGCAATTTTGAGGTTCACATACAAAACATGCTTTTTTGTGTGCTTATGGTGGATTGACCCTGGCTGGATGCCAGGTGCCCACCAAAGCTGCTCTGTCCCTCCTCTCCTCAGCTGGGTAGGAGAGAGAAAACATAACAAGAGGCTCGTGGGTCAAGAAAAGGACAGGGACAGTCATTCAGCTGTTACCATCACGGCTAAACAGACTAGACTTGGAGAAATTAGCTTAATTTATTACCAGTCAATAAGAGTAAGATAATGAGAAAAAAAACCCTAGATTTTAAAACGCCTTCCCCCCAGTCCTCCCTTCTTCTCAGGCTTAACTTTATTCCCAAGTTCTCTAATTCCTCTCCAGAGCAGTGCTGGTAGATGGGGAATGAGGGTCATGGTCAGTTGCCTCTGCTGATCCTTCTTCCTCAGAGGAAGGACTCCTCACACTCTTCCCCAGCTCCGCTGTGGGGTCCCCCCCATGGGAGACAGCCCTCCGTGAAGTTCTCCAACCCGCGTCCTCCCCATGGGCTATAGTTCTTCTCAAAATGCACCAGTAGGGATCCCTGTACTGCACCAGCATGAGTCCCTTCCCATGAGCTGCAGTCCTTCAGGCACAGCCTGCTCCAGCGTGACCCCCTCATGGCATCACAGGTTCTACCAACAAACTTGCTCTAGCATGGGCTCCTCTTTCCATGGGTCCGGAGGTTACTGCCAGGAGCTTGTTCCATTGTGGGCTTCCCGCAGGGATACAGCCTCTTCAGGCATCCACCTGCTCCCGTGTGGTGTCCTCCATGGGCTGTAGGTGGATCTCTGCATCCCTGTGGTCCTCCATGGGCTGCAGGGGCACAGCTGCCTCACCATGGGCTGCCCATGGGCTGCAGGGGAATCTCAGCTCTGGTGTGTGGAACACCTGCCCCTCCTTCTCTACTGACCTTGGTGTCTGCAGAGCTGTTCCTCTCACATATTCTTACTTCTCTCTCTAGCTGCAATTGCTGCTGCACAGCTTTCCCCTCCCCCACCCCCCCAACTGTGTTTTTCCAGAGGCACTACCATGGTTGCTGATGGGATTAACCTTGGCCAGTGGCAGATCTGTCTTGAAGCTGACTGGCATTGACTCTATCAGACATGAAGGAAACTTCTGGCAGTTTTCACAGAAGTCACACCTGTAGCCCCTCCACTATCAAAACATTGCCACACAAACCCAATACAGCATCTGAAACGTGCTGGTATCCATGTTTGCCCAAGAAAAGTGGGTTTGGCATCCTTTAGAACACTGAGGGTTTCAGCTGGTAGGGCCTGCAGTGGTAAGTAGTAACCTAGGTAACTACAAGTTAGAGCTTAATTTGATGCTTTTGAATTCTGTGAAGCAAAGAGTATGTTACCTTATCCTCCAAAGCTGTGTTAAATACTCGTCTTCAGAAATTCTGGACAGATGCAAAGTGAAGGTTTGTCCACAGATTTTATTATCATTTCATGGATTCTGGCATGCCAAAGATCACTTCCAGTGAATGGGCACAAACAGATGAGCTGAAAGATGCTCTAGAATATATATCTGTGCTATACAGTGTAACTGAGCTTACCTGTCTTTGAGAGAAGTACTTTAAAATAAGACATACTTTTATTTTCTTGAAAATGTTCCTCAACAAATAAACTATCTTCTTTTCATTCTGTTGTTAAAATTACTCCATTTGTTATCCATATGTCATAGCTAGTCAAACAGCTTTATCTTGGTATTGCCCTTGACAAGTTAAGAAATCTTAAATTTAAAAAAAAATCCAAAACCTTAATATATCTGACTAAACGGGAACCTCAGTTCATGCATGTCAGCAACACTTCATATGCTATTGACCTTCAGAAGCAGAAAAGTTTTTTTGAGATTGTTTCTTCACTATTGGGGAGGGTGTGAAAGGGGGGACTAGTTAAGCTGTCTTTGCATACTTTTGGCAGTACAGAGTCTGCATTGACTGACTGTACTTTTACGACTAATTTTGATGTAGATGGGTAGTGTGGGTTTCAGATGAAAAAAATAATGGGTTTCTTTTGAGTTTTTCCTCTAAAAAGTGCAGTTCAAAGTCCAGTAAATGCTCTAATAGCAACTTATTCATGTGTAATAGCAATTAGGTTGAAGGACTGTATGAACAATAAGTAATTATGGGTTAACTTATTTGTGTGCTTTTGTTGTTGTTTCCAGGAATACCTTTTGTTAACATCAGAAAATCAGCGTTTTCCTTGGCAGTAGGAAGGTGGGGGAGGAGAGGAGGACTAGCATTTGTTGTAACTCTGAGAATACCAAAATGTCAGTGGTGGTGTTTCCAGTGTAGTGTGTGACTGTACAGGTACTGTTAATGTGGGAATACTGCTGGGCCTGTGTCTGTTCATTGTGGATATACATCAGGTCATTTTACTAGAGAAACTTGTCAATATTTTTTAGAGCTTTTATGTACATACATTTTGTGTGTGTACATATGTATATAATATATAATAATTTAAAATACTGTTCAAGGAAAAATTTGCATCTTCTTCAAAGGACCTATATGAGGTGACTTAGTTATGGAAAATGAAAGGCTGCACTTAATTTCAGTGTTTGGGTTTGCAAGGTTCAGACTGCTTTGGCACATTTAAATCAGGTGTTTACCTTCAAGCATATACATAACCTCACTGACTAATAAAGTATGCTTACCTATACTTTGAATGTATGTTACTTACCTGAGGTCTTGCCACACTAAGGCTGCTTCAGGTCTGTTTTGCCTCCAGTTGAGCACCTGGCTTTATCAGTTCTCATCAGAAGCCCTTTATTCAGGGAGCTCTTTCAGAGCTCTGGTAAAGTGCTTCCTTTCCCCAAACTCCTTGTAAACTTGCCAACTCATCATGACTGTGGTGCTTCCATGTGTGCTTGGTCAGGGCAGCTCTGATGACTTCTCTGTCTGCAGCTGGGGGGGCTCCTGTGGGACCAGCAAGCAGCTGGTTAAAGTCCATGTAGCTCTTTGAATTCAAAGGATTATATTTGCTGAGAATCAGCCTTGCACATCTAGCAATAGTAAACTGGCTCTTCAGAGATGCCTGAGCAAGAAGGAAAGGTGATGTGAACTTCAAATACTTCATAGAAAGAAGGCTGAAATCAGAATAGCTCCAGGACCATCTTTGAACTTGAGGTTTATTCCAAGATTGAGAACTTACTATACTGTACCAGTCTGCTGGTAGAAGTTTGATTCCTTGTGATAATTTATTTCTTGATGTCCAAAACGAGTGTGAATTTGAACACTTCTGATATTCACTTTTGTACTTCTGCTCTTACTGTTGAGAGAAACCACTGTGATTGAGGCAAGTTATGCTCCCACTTTACATCCTTCCCTGTCAGCATTCCCATGCTGTGCTCTTGTAGCAGTCCACATTTGGGCAACCGCAGAAGCAAATGGAGCGACGCTGTCTCTTGGCATTCTGTTCTGAGCTGAAATAGGAGCCAGCATAAATGGCTTAATAGCTCAAGTCCCTGGCAACCACAACTTGGAAGATAATACCTCATTTGTAAAAACTGAAAGTTAACCTTTTTTGTTGTTGTTTTGCAGGAGGGCCATGCAGATGTAGAATTTGAGTAGATTGTATTTTGCTATTTGACTCTTCTTTATCAGTATGCCTGGTAAGGTATTTTGAGGCACTTGAGGAAGAGCAAGAGGGTAATGTTTATTTTGGCAAGTCTTAACTGTTGAAAGCGAGTTTTCTCAGTCTGAATTTTTCTTTCCAGAACCCCCCATCCCTCTCTCCTGCCTGTTAGAGAGAACCATTTTGCTGACCATGTAGCTGAATCCATCTATTGTCAATTGGCCTCAGCTCTAGTAGTGTGATATACGTAGTAAAACCAGGAATTCAGGTTATGCTGAATCACAGTGATGCTCTGCAGATGTTCGTCTAGGATGCCAGCCAGCAGAGCAGGCTGTAGGCTTCCAGCAAGATTCTCCTGCTGAGTGGGGAGGATATAGAGCCCCTGGATGTAGTGTCTGAAGTGGAGAGCATCAGAAGGCAGCAAATGGATACTTTATCGGGGGCAGCCACTGGCAGTTGTGGTAATGATGGAGTGCTTCTGGGTTTCCTACCTTTGGAGCTCTGGAGTGGGGGATATGCCTTTGCTGGCTCTTACCTGGTTCTAGGAGGCTAATACAGGTGTGTTTGAGGGAAATAAAAAAACTCTTCAGAGAAAACCTTCTTTTAAGAATGGCCTAGGGATTAAAGTACTCTTCTAGTGTAACAGGAGGCAGATTTGGAACAGGCACTAGATCTTCAGTGTCTGTAGGATGGAGATGGTCCCTTGTCACTAGGCTGCTGGGATGAGTTCTGTCTCTTCCATTTGAGCTGTTTCATTTTCTTTATATAAACATTTATAGAAAATGACTCCTCATTTTTTCTGAAGTTCTGATTTTAATGAATTGATAATTTCCTACTCTGAAATGAAAAATTGTTGGGAGACTTTTCCTATTTCAGCTTTTTGATATTTTTGTAGTTCACTATAGCTTCTTAATGTGGAGAAGAGTCAGTGGTGTAGCCGAGTGTTCCCTTCTTAAGTGGGTGGTATAAATTGGATGGGTCAAAAAGAAGAGCAATAGGAAGGGCTGTCACCTCAGTTTAGAACTACATGTGTGTTTGACCACTCATAGACTTTTAGCCTTATATTTGATAGTTATTCAGGTGACAAAACCAACTGGATAGGGAGTTCAAACACATGATATGTACAATAGTTTAGGTGGGAAACTGTTGGCTTCAGATTACTGATTCACTGCTTCACATGGCAAGCTGTGCAACTTTAGAAAGGATCTGGCTTGAAAATAAACGTTTGGCTACTAATCAGTATGGAAAGAGGATGGTAGGAATTTTCAGAGGTTGTGCCTAAGTCCCTTGAATGTTCACTAGGAAATAGCTCTTCTATCCTGTAAAATACCCTTGCATGGAAAAAAAAGTTGCACAGTCTTGCTGCTGTGCAACAAGACTCCCTTCCAGAAATTTGACATTTTTTTAAATCTGAATTCCTAGGGTTTGTTTAAGAAATGTGAAGTCCCATGTGTTTTGGAGATGTTTTTCAATGTTTAGAATGCTATTTTTTTTTAAATTAATGGTACTTAGTTTCTTTTCAAATTTATTTTACTTAAAAGTATGATTATTTCATAAAGCATTTTATTCATTCTTTGTATGTGCCTGCCTGTATATGTACACACACATATATATGTCAGCAGTTACAGAGTATTTACTTTTTACTGTTACCTGTCTGTTGAAACATGGATACATAGCTCTACATCGGACTTGCATGTGTCCCCTCCTGTATCTCTATTCTTCATTCTAATATGTTGCTGTAAATAATGCAGAGCTGGCCTTTCTTTAGTGCTTTTTAAATTGATCTCCATTGCTCAGAGGCAGGATGGTGTTAATGACCTAAGTATAAACTACTGTTTTGGGTTCTTCTCCGCCTGAGCTATATTCTACAGAGGTAGCAGCTCCAGGTCTCTGAGGTGGTAACTGGTGTCACTGTTTGAGGGTGTCAGTCACTTGCCATGAACAAACCAGCTCGTGCAGTGACACCAATCTTCTGGGGAAGCCACACTGAAACTTGTGTCAAAGAAGAGCTTAGCTTCGATAGGACAGACCCAGCATTCAAAGACTGTACAGGAAGAGGGTTTGCAAGCAGCCTTGCTTGTAGCCAAGGGTGAGTTGTGGTCTGTGGACCAGTGATAGAAAATACAGCCAGAGTCTTTTGTGATGTCCGTATCAAAAGATACGTTATATCACTGAATACTTGTAAACTGTTTGGATGAAATATTAATGGAGTTGGGGAAGATGCCAGCCAAGTGGCTTTCTTTTGACGCTCTCTTAATCTGATCTTGGTAAGGGCTAGAGTGTTCCTCACACACCACATCTCTGTGAAAACACAAATGCCTGTGGAGCCCACGTATGTAGTGGTCTGGTTTCTCACACACTTGAACTGGGAGAGGGAAGCAAGTCAGGTGACAAGAGGGGAGAAGCACAGGCTCTCCCTGGGTTACATGCATGGTACCATCTCTGCTTAGGAAGAGGAGAGCAGAACAAGGTCAGAGAGCAATGGGTTTTATCAGAATGAGGTACAGAGCTTACTGGTGCCTAACCGTTTTGTTGCAACACTGACTGGGCATGATGGTGTGTCTGTGGTACCTGCTTAGAGCCATTCCTGCCCTTGGCAGAAATCTGAGGAAGATAGAAGGCAGAAGCACACTGACCCAGGTGCTACGGACTGTCCTTCCTCACATATCCCACTCTCACCTCTGTCCCTTTTTTCTTTTTAGCAGATAGGTCTGTGGTCTTTCAGATATGGACTTTATAGTGTTAAATAGCATAACTGAGTTCCTGATGCACTACTGCACGTTTTCCAAACCTTTACTCCTTACTGCCCATTTCCAAGTGAGCAGCCTTCAAGGCTATAGATCTGAGACATCCACTTCTTCCTCAGACTGGGTAGTCAGGCATTTCAGAAACCCTCAGGAGGAGGTGATAAACAATGGGGGAGCATAAGCCTCCTTTCTGTAGGAATCCAGAGCTACATGTGGAATCAGTGAGACATTTTATTTCCTGCATCCTGTTTCCAGATCTGCAGCCAATAGGTTTCAGGCAGAGTGTAGTGACCAGTAGAGAATCTGGCTGCAATAGCTGAGCAGGAGGAAGAACACAGAGGCAACAGCTGCATTCTGTGATTGAGAAAAGCGTGACCAGGGATGGAAGTGGGACTGGACTCTGCAAATGGGGAATATTCTGGAATGTACGTGCACTCTCATACATATGTTTAGGCAGGCATTTAAAAGAAAGGATTTTAAAGGCCTCAGATGTCATGAAAATTACCTGGGGTATTTAATTAGTCCGAAGTGGCTAATCCCAAACTTCAGAAAACCAGGAAATACAAAACGATGGTGTGGATAGAAGATTTCTACACGCAGTCATTAGAAAGATGTTAAACAGTATTGGAAACCACTGGTTCTGTATTAATAACATTTTATGTTGATTTTGCTAGGTGTGTTCATTTCTAGTGACAAAAAGGCTAAAAGGACAGCTGTGAGGACACTTGTTAATATGGCTTAGGTGCTCCTGACTCTGGTTATGTTTATGCATTTATTTTTTTAATTATTATGTTTGTCTTTAGACACTAGACTACATCAAATAGAAAATCATACCCACTGCTAATCTCAAGATACTGAAGACAAATGTCTGAATCTTGGATTTCTTGTAGTTTCAACATCAGTGGCAGGGCTTTGTGTACAACTAAGAGCAGTAATTGTTGTCACTAACAATCATATGCATGCTGATATTTGCCTATTTGACCTAATTATTTTTTCTTCTATTTAAATAAAATCTGAGTGAAAACCAAAATAATTCCTTTCTGAAATACTTGAATTTTGGAATTGCACTCTTGGAGTTTTTTCAGTCTTTCTGGTGCAACAGTATTAGCTTAAAACTGCATCAGAAAAATTGTGTTAATCTCAGGCTTCATGTGCAGTTCTCTAGTAGCATTTCTTTGTAATGAAAAACAAAGTCAAATGTGAAATGGAGGCCACATGTCTCTGATTCTGCTGGTTTTGCTTTTACCTGGAACATGTGGAAGTCTGCAGGCAAGGCAGTGTAATATAATATATATGGACGGGTAGGAATCCCATTTGAAAATGAGATGTAATTCTGTAGAGCAGGTAGAAATAGAGAAGATGAAAGCATAGTGCAGGCTGCTACAATCTCATTAGATACTGTCATGGTTTAATCCCAGCCAGCAACTAAGCACCACACAGCTGCTCATTCACTCCCTCCCCATGGGAGTGAGTTTGAGTGGCAGAGCTTTGTATGCTGAGCATGACATCTTATGATATGGAATGTCCCTTTGGTCAGCTGTCCTGGCTGTGTCTCCTCCCAATTTCTTGTGTCCCTCAGCCTCCTCGCTGCTGGGGTGGGATGAGAGGCAGAAAAGGTCTTGATGCTGTGTAAGCAATGCTGGCAGTAACTTCAACATCCCTGTGTTGTAGCTGCTGTGAAGAAAATTAACTCAATCCCAGCCAAAACCAGCACAGGTACTTAGCATTTTTTTTCTTGTCTTTTGAAGTTCCTCTAAAATTGTGATTTCTTTGTTCTGCCCATACCTGTCTAGCTTTTTGGAGCTGGGTGATTTTGACTGAAGTATTTGGAAATGACAAAACGATCCGTAGTTAAAAATAGAAAATAATTAAAATTCATATTCTAGTGTTGTTCTACTTCATGAACAAATTTGAGTGACAAAATTGTAAACTCTAGTTTCTCTGGTAATAGAGAAAGCTCACTCAGTGACTGGGATTAGAGAAGCATTGGCAAGGGTCAAGTCAGTTAGACCTGGAATTCTTGATTTGCTGGGGTGGTATTTCCTTATAAAAGGAAACAGTTGCAGTGGGCAGATGAGGAACTATGACATTTTTTGGGGCGTAGGAAAGCATTCATCCATAAGCCTACTGATGGGAAATCCTCCCAACACCAGATTATTATGTGCTGTTTAATGGGGAATTTTCTGATCCCCCTTGCCGAAGTTGTGTTTTCAGATGTCAGAAGTGGTGGAGCAGGTGTCACACACAGTCTCCACTCTGATAGACTTTACTGTGACAGGGTATTTTCACAAATTTTATCTTTCTGGCAGCCCTTATGCTTTCATAAACTACTTTTCCTCCCTGTGTATTTGCAAGGAGACTTTTGTTGTTGTTGTTGTTAGGAGTGGGGACATAGCTCCTCTTTTTCTGACAGAGTTTTGAAGTCTGAAATGTACATGTGCCAGGTTTTGCAGCAGTGGCAAGACACAGAATTGTTGTGATTCCTTGATATTTGAGATGCAGACAATCCCACCCATCCATAATGTTGTATAGAATGGAATCTGTCAGCTTTACCCAAGGGTCTGGCTGGCTGGAAGGTGTCTGTGGGCCAAGCACCTCTGATGCTGGTACCAGTGGGAAGGTGGTGGGCATTTTTTGGGAGTTTAACACAGCAGCAGTGGTATTTCACAGCTGCTTGGAGACAGAACGCAAACTTCTGTAAAGGCTGGGCAAGCAGCCACATACTTTAAGCTGTGACAGGTGAGCTCTGACATATTTTTCTGCAGTGGTTAAAGGCTGTTCCTGTAACTATCTGCCTGCTGGACGTTGCTACTTACAGTTAAGGTCAGCAGGACAGAGCACGTGCCAGCACTGTAGATGCCCTGGTTCAGGTTCATGATAGCTTCAACCTGCACAGACTAATATGAATAGCTTCATTTGGTAAGGGAGAGAAGTAAAACTCTAACAAAAGTAGTCCAGTCTTCTCTGCAGCATTCCCTTGAATGCTACTGAAATGCTTCATTTTACAAGGCAGGTGAAATGTTTCATTTGGATTTGTGTAATAGGTTTAGAAAAAACACCCTGTCAGTATTTGAGGTCAGGATGTAATGAGAAACTGAGAGTGATCTCCTGCTTCAGGTAGTGCATTTAGAAATTTGTATCAGAAATTAATGATCCATTTATATAAGGGATTTGGTAGTTTTTTGGGGTTTCTTCATTTATTTTTCTTAGAAGTCTGTTAGCATGATACTCAGTGACATTTCAGGAGCACAAATACAAGCAGGAGATGTGGAGAAAGACAAAGCATGTAAGCTGACATTCAAGCTGAGAATCTCTCATACACAGTACACTTTGTGTGTTTTAAATTTAGTACTTGTGTTAACTTAATCTTGGCTAGTGCAGAAAATCTTCTGTCAAAGACCTTTCTCCAAACATTCTTTTGTGTGCGTGCTGTTGGTTACATGTAAAGTACTGTTCTTTAGGTGCCTTTAGGGCTCAGCTGAGGGTCCTATCTTGATGTTTCACAACTTGCGCAGAAAGAAGCTTCTCTGAAGAATTCAGGATGAGAATGTAGCAGCTCGAATTTAGATCTAAGCCTGGAGATAAAGCTTATAAAACTTCAGTGGGACTATTTTGTTCATAAAATTATGGATGTGCTATAGTCTTTTGCCACAGGATTAGAAACTAAGTGTTGTTCAATACTGAGATTAAAATAACATCAGACCAAAAACACTAGTTAAGTCAATAAATCAGTTGGTGCTACAATAAGAAAATTAAATTTGTTAGCTATTAAGTATGGGCATAAAGGATGGTGCTTTTAAAAATTAGTGCAGCATTGACATTTTCTTTTTAATGTATCATCTGTATTTTATGTAACAAGCAGTGCTGGACTGAGTTATATAAACGAGTAAGTGTTTTATGCATGTTATTTCAATTATCCGTCCTTGGAGAAGGTGAATGAAAAATAGCTCCAACTCAGTTTTAGCATCTTCATTTTGACAGTTGTAATATGCATATTAATGAAGAGTGTGAAGTGTAGAGAAATGGGTTCATATGTAAAAGCTGATGTCCTCTTAGTTCTTTATCTTAAAAGGAAAAGAAAAAAGAGAGTAAGGAAGAAAGAAGCAGAGGGTATGTTTTGTGTGGCATACCAGATCTTTTTGAAACAGCTTGCACAGTTCCAAGCTAGCTGAATCAGCAGCACGTTTATTGGTGGAAGGCTATAATCATAGTAACACCTGCAGTGTACAGCAAAGAAGAGGCACATCAAATCTGGCAAAGTGTTGAATGAAGTTTTTACATCTGGTTTTAAATCAAGTCAGAGCATTGCTACAAAGAGTAGAATTGGTTAAGTAGTAGGGTTTAATCAAAAAAATTATTTTAAATTTGAAGGATTATTTAGCTGGTATCTTTGAAGAAACCTTAGTTGAGAGGCATGGGGCTTTCACCAAGTATCATTATTTGGATTAGTTTGCTTCATACAAGATGCAGTTTTAAAATGTACAATTTTGGTACAAAATTGGTAACATATATGTTTGAAAAAGGAACCTGAGGATTTAAAGTGACAAAGATCTTTTCCATTACTTACTGGTTTTAATATATTAATAAACTTTTAAGGCCAGAAGAGTTTGTTAGCTCTAACTCTTATTGAGCTTGTTTTTGTGTTGTGTGTTTGGCTCTTGAGTAAAAGATTTTACTGCTTTTGTTAATGTTGTTATAAGGGTGCTCGGTCAGATTAAGTGTATTTGAATCAGTATGCAAGAGGGCAGGCATTGATCAGTTGTCTCTAACATTACAAAATCTGCTCAGTACTAGGTACAAGAGCAAACTAGTCAAATTAACTATTCCTTAACATACTGTTATCTCTTAAACAGAGAATAGGACCTGCCCAGTGTGGGTTTGATGTCACTAGGTAGAAGGCTTGCTTTTATGAAAAGCAGTAAGGGAGATGAAGACTTAGAGTAACTTTAGAGCTGACTTTTCCAGTCTGCATGGGAAATTTGATTATCTGTATTTTATGTTCTTTGCCCCTTTGGAATGAGAAATAGCTGACAGCAAAAGACAAGAAGTACATTAAAAAAATGTTGTCTAGGGACTGCAGACTACAAGCATTGCTTAACACCTTTCTTCTGTTATTGGAACACACTAAATATTGGAAATGGAATTGCCCTGGGCTTACCTTCTATGTGATCTTCCTGCCTGCTCTGTCCAGATGTTTTTAGTTCTGCTTTTAGCCTTTGGGTGGGCTTGATAAAGAAACTAATTTGAGCTCTTTCATTCTTGATGTAAGGAGGGGCAGGAAGGGGAACCTTCTGCTCTGAGATACCAGCAGACAGTAAGGCCTTCAGAGTGACACAGTGGCCCAGTTGCCAGGAAGTCTTATCAAACACAGTGAGACTCCAGTCTTGGCCAAGCATTTGAGCCACTGACTTAATAAAGGTAAAAGGTATTTGAGTTCTAGTAGAGCATCTGTTCATGGTATAGTAAAATGGAGATGGCACAAGCAACCTTACTCATTTCAAGCATGTCTTTTTAATAGCTGGCAATGGAAATGGTTACTTTTGTCTTTTGGCTCTTCATCAGACCAAAACTCAAATTAACTTCTTTTTCTGCTTCCCATTATCTCTTTGCCATATGCTTCCTCAACTCTCATCTCTTTAGTTAGAAAACGGGTGCATACAGAAATTAATTATAAGATCTAAATACTGTCAGTGAATACTGTAAGAGAAGTGCTTAATTTCTGGAACTCTACTAAACTTTTATGCTTCAAAGAAGGAGTTAAGGGAGGATTGTTTAAGGGCATTAAAAGAGATTTAGAAGAATTTTTGGAACACTTACATCAGTCCACATAGCAAAGGCTCAAATGGGTAAAAGGAGGTGTTTCAACTTAAAAACTTAGAATGAACTTAAGGGTTCATTCTCATATATCTATACCTATACCTTTTTATCAACGTACAATAGAGCTAAAGAGAGTGACCAAACCAGGCTTGTATTTCATTTGACTGAGTCTTTGGTGTAATTCTTTGTGTGTGATTTAATTTTAAAATGTGAAGATTCAACTCTTTTCCTTAGTGAAGTTTAAGGCAGTTGCTTTTGATGGAAGCAAGATTAGGCAATGGGACTCCTTTCCCTGTGTTAACTCTTCATCATGTGTTAGAGTGTCTCTCACTTACCCAGCCACATAACTGGAAATAGAAAGCATATTGCAGGGTTTCTTAATCACATGCAAATTCCATTCATGTGCCCAAGTTTTCAGAGAAGACATAGAGATTTAAATCTACAGACCCTGTTAGTTTCAGTAGGAGCTGTGTGACTAAATCCTCTGAATTAGTTTTGAACTAAAAAAACAAACAAGAAGCCATGCAGCACTTGTCAGTCCAACCTCCTGGCACATTTAGCTGCTTTTTAGGACTGCATTGATTGATAAATTGTTTCGGCAAAAATTGAGGATGCTGGTGAATGAGAAAACAGGAGCTGTTGAGTTCATCTAAGGTATTCCTGCTCTTCACAGCCTCAGAACAGGGTCTGGGAGGCATGGCTGGGAGGAGTGTGATACATCTTCTATCCAGATTCATAGCTATAAGGCATTTTTAAATGTGCTTGCAGAGCTAATCTGGGGAAGGTTGAAATTTGGACTAGCTTTGGTTTTTGGCAAGATTGAGCACTGTTGTGCAGGACATTGTGTTCTTATGTTTCTCTAATGCTTACAGGTAAGCATATGCAATTAGTCATTACAGCTGTAGCTTTGGCAGGTTTGGGACTAAAACTTCCAAATTAATCTCTTTGATTTTTTTTCTCATTTCAGAGACACTACTCTCCCCTGAATAGAGATGGCAGAAATCAATTCTCCTGTAAATATCAAGGAAAAGGTAGGTTTAAGTAACCATACAATGCAAGCCAAAATTATATTTGCATACATATTTCATTTTTGCTCTTTCCAACACTGTTCACATACTGAACTTTAATGTGTATTGACTCTGTGCATTAAGTTAAGTACACAGACGGGTATTGATAGGACTAATCTGAATCTTGCTTGACAAGAAGCATTTTTGGTTTTTTGCAGAGAGACTCTTTTGTCAGCTAGTCTTCTCTTACTCCTTTGTAATCCCTGTGCACACTGATGCTGTGGAGAACAGCACTTTGGGATGATTGCTGCTGTACAAAACACAATCATGTTGAGGAAACATGCCCTTTAGAAAATAATTTTCTGCCCAAGAATGTTACGCCTGTAATACTTAACGCAATTCCTAAAAGTGCAGGATCTGAAAAGAGCAGATTACTTTTTCCTATGAAAGTATGTCTGTTTTAAACTGCATTCCATCTGCTTGAGTCTTCTCCATATCCTTGGCTGGAGCTCGAGCCTCATCACCCTTTCAGGAGCAGTAAAGGACCTAAAGCGAATTAGGATAAGAGGTAGGTCAGGAGATCTTTTGTGACTCCCAGCAGGCAGATTGTGAAGAGACAATCTAACGATAGAACTTCTTTTGCTCTATATCTGTTTATGGGTAACAGTTCCTTACCTGTTGCACTGCGCAGGTGCCTGTTTTTTGAGTAGTTTTACCTTGTATTTGATGTTCACATCTCAATTGCTCATTGTGCTTGAGGATTTGCATGTCAATATGAATCTCTGTTTTGGTGATTAATATCTTCCTTAGTCCTTAATAACAGCACAGGGTTTTAAAATTGAGTAGCATGATGATTTTGCAGTAGAAAGTAATGTCATCTTTTTCCCGATGCCAGAGTACTCAAAGGTAAACTACATTAATTCTCAAAATACAACTCAGTAAATAAATTGAAGCTCTGCATATTTACTGTGTAGCTTGAATTTTTTATTTAAATCAGTTTTACAAGTGCATGATTTTACAAATCACATGTTTGTCTTTTGCAAGTTTAAGAATGAGGAACTGCAACAGGACTTAATTTATTCATGCTAGATATCTGTTATTCCATGTGTGATATCTGCTGGGAGTGTCCAAAATCAAATGTTTGTGAGCATATGCATTTTAAGGGAGGAAAATAATTGGATCAATACATTCTGTTATAAATTGTTCTACTCTTTATTCCTGTATCTTCCATCAGTATTTAAGTCCCACTAAATCCCTATGCCAAATTGAAAACTTAGTTTAATAGCAATTGAAATTCTTTTGCAAAATCACTGGGTTTCATTCTGGAAAATAAAGATTAATAACCTACTAAATAAAGGGTTAGTGACCAAACAGCATAAGCCTCATGCAATTTACATACATCAGCTGGGAAAGTGTCGTGCTCAGAGAGCCATTGCACTGGGACAAGTCTGTCCTGTTTTAAAACAGGATTGCAATGGCTCTATTTGGTATCTCGTATTTTGTTTACAGCATGGGCAGCAACAAACTGAATAACCAAAACGTGACTAGCTTCAGAACTCTTCAAGTGATGCACTAGAAATGTGAGGAAAGGGTTGAACATAGAAGTCCTGCAGAGTTGCTTTTGATTATATTTGCACATAAACTGCTGAAACGTAAGGATTTCATTTGCATGTTTGAAAAGCCGACATATTTACAGTGTACTGGTAAGAGTCAAAATCACATCCCTTTCTCTTAGTTTGCAGAGCTTACATGGTCATGCTACACAGCACTGAAGCAGAGTGAGTTTAATGTTTACTTTTATCCACCTTTTGGGAGGCAGTATTTCTGAGGAAGAAAACCAAGGTTCATAAGTACAATACTTCTGCTGAGCTCCACAAACCCATTGCCATCAATGTAAATACAGGCAGGCCTTGTTTAAAAGAACAGAATAGAATGCAGTTCCTTCCCAGCTCTCCCTTTCTTCTTCCTTAGTGCTTGCCGATCATAATGTACTTAAGGCTTTGATCTTGCTAGGACTTGCATGAAGCCAAAGGAGCTGCACATCTGCACACAAATACTTATTCATGGAAGTTTCTGCAAAAGTAGCACGCAGGTTTCTCCTTAAATTGAAGGTTGTTTCACTGTGATAAGAATGTGGTGCAGATCCCATGCAGATTTCAGCATGTTTGTTCTTTTGTTTGAGGGTGGGGGGCAGTTGTTTGGGGGTTTTTCAGTGGTGACCTTTCCCTGTGTTCTCTCCATGATCAGCTTCTAGTTATTCAAGAAATTAAAACCTCTGCCACTGTTTTAAAAGTGATGTGAGGCCAAGGCAGACATTTTGGGCATTATGCTCACACCCAGACTCTGTAAAGCCCCACCCCTGAATTTGAGTCATAAAAGAATGCTACTGTGGTAGTGATACTTGTATAATTCATTCTTGGCATTTCAGCTGAAATAGTTCATAAAGTCAATAGGTTAAACATTCTGTTTTATATCTTATTTTTTCTCCCCCAAGAGATTTATATAAATGTTGGCCTGTGATGTTAGGAAGGCTAATGGAAGTTTCCATAGTTGGCAGAAACTCCTGCAGCTATGATACTCTTGTGGGGGAGCCAGGACTTTTTCAATTACCATATTTTCATGCATATAACCCACAGATTTTCTGGAATAACCTAAGTTCTGCATTTCAGCAGACACAAAGGTCATTAATTGTCTGCATAACTAGTATAAGAAGTTTACCATCAGGATCTCTCTCAGAATAATTCCCTCTGCCCTGACCCTTGCTACAGTCTTCCTTCACTGTGCCACTCTCCCTCTTGCCTCTGATAACACTCATCTCTGTGCCTGATAATACAGGATAAGTAAGGACTTTTTTTTGTATCAGGATTTTCAGAGACTGAGTGTTATACATAGTTCAGATCATATGCACAAAAGTGCACTGGATTAAAGGACAAAATGAGCCAAACTCATTGGCTTACATCCAAAATCCATAAAATCAAAGGAGGTATTCAAGCATTAACCTAGGACATCACCAGAAGCGGTGCTGAGATTCTGAATTACAAGGCTTCCAAAGAAGAAGCAATTGGAGTGAGGAATACAAGTGATGTATTGTCTCCTGCAACAATTAGACCCTCTTAGTTTAACAAGAGAAGAGTGAATATCAGGCACTCCCCAGGATAACCATTCAGCTCTGGCATGTGACTCTGGTTTTGATCCAAAGAAATATCAGGAATTGTTTAAACTTCAGGATTTGCTTTTGGGCCCATATTTTTTCGTTTCTTTTTTTTTG
Source organism: Corvus brachyrhynchos (assembly GCF_000691975.1). Lineage (NCBI taxonomy): Eukaryota > Metazoa > Chordata > Aves > Passeriformes > Corvidae > Corvus > Corvus brachyrhynchos. The sequence goes on along the minus strand of NW_008235977.1, from coordinate 626,260 downwards.
TTTTTTTAATTTGCTGTGTGTCTAAACATGTGTGAACAAGTGAGATCTGCTGTCAGCTGGAATTACCAAAATACTCATTCAGGTGAAAATTCTCCTTTTGAGATTCTGTTAGGAGTGAAGTTTTGCTGAAATTCTCCTGAAAGGCTTGCTTTCTCATTTGTCATTTCAACTGTCAGAGCTGGAGGAGCAGATGGGCAGCACTGCAAGAAGGAAATTTTATTCAGATGTGGTTTTGGAGGTTTCACAGTTTTGTTTGCATTACACCATAAATGTGGTTCTCATAAGCAACAGTCAGCATGCAGGG
>NW_008235977.1:599993-625831 GCF_000691975.1 Corvus brachyrhynchos | reverse complement strand
TAGGATTTAGAGTGGAAGGAATGGAAGTAGTACGTAAATTTAAAATCATACATTACAAAAGCAGATAGGTTCCAATCTGTGATTTCACTTTCTCCTTAAAGTTGACCTTTGCAGCTGTTCTTTGCCCACGTGTTGAAGTAGATGGACTGTTCAAAGACCAGAAAAGTTGATCAAAATGCACTTTTGTCACTTGATGACCCATTTAACTTGGGTTAAGGATATCACAGACTCATGTCTGTAAATGGTGCTGTCATCGCTCAAGCAGAACAGTTCTTACTAAGCCAAACTTTTCAGGAATCCTGAAATAACATATTAGAATGTCTGGCTTTCTATTTGATGGGTAAGAGTGAAATAATAAATCCATGACAAGTGCCTAAAGAAGTTTACTGCAGCAAGTAGAACTTTTTTGGGGCTTACTAGGAACAAATGATCAGAAGGTATCAGAGTGATGAACAGATCATGTAGCAGAAAGAGAGGTACAGACCTGCTCAAAGGGGGTATTAGCAGCATTTGTTCAGTTTGTCAGGATGAATTTAGTAAAGCTTCTGGGAAAATGTCTCCAATGTAAGAAATAACCTCCAAATGCAACCAAGTCAAATTGTATTCATGAAATATGTTTGTGTAGAAGTTCAAAACCTTTTAAAAAATTTTGCCATGAAGTGGTTTTAAAATGCATTTTCTTGCTTAATATAGCCAGGACATCTGCTAATGCTAAATTCCTAGATTATCGAAACCAGCAGTGTTCTGCAGGCAGCCCTTCTTCTTTGCTTCACTTGCAGGATTTGGGAGGAACTGGAGATGTAATGTAGCTGAATGATGTATATGTGTACATAAAAGTTTGCCACTGACATGGAGTGAAAATAAAGTAGGAAATGTCAGTGTTTCTTGATAACTATACTTATAAATTAATTTAGTTCTTAACTTAGAGAAAATCTGTTGATCTTAGCGTTTAGTACGAAGTGAAGGTGGATCTGCGTTAGTTTTCCTAACCAAGAATAAATAAGAATATTTCTGTCTAAGTGACCATAATAGTAACTTACTTCAAGGGGATTAGAGCAGCTGTGTTCAGGGGTTTCAGAACAGCCGTGAGCTTTCAGCAAAGAAGTTCAATTTGTCACTATGTCAGAAATACATAAACAAACTCTCTGAACCCCGGATATGTTACTTATTCACCAGAAACATCCTCTTTGAGATGATGCCAAGGGGGACCAGATGGAGCAGAGCAGCAAACAGGCAGTGATTGAGTCCGTGTTGTTACAGTTGCCTGGGAACCATTTGAAACTTGATAGAGAACGTAAAGGACTTAGAGGAATACACAGCACTGTCAGCTTGGTTCTGCATGTGGAATAGGTAATCTGGTGTCACAGCTTCCAGGCTGGCTCTGTTTCTTTTTGAGCTTGACTTACCCAGAAGATCTTGTGAGACGGGTGTTTGTGAGGACTTAAGAGTAAGCTACCACGAGAGGATAGAATTCAGTATCCTTTCCTGTGTGCTATATTCTTCAGGAGTAACCTGTTACTGATTCATTTAATATTTTTTTTAGGTGAGCCAAAAATTTGCCCCAAGTGAGATGTTTAACAGTAACCATCAGAAAAATAGTCAAGTATATCTGATCAGACCTTGGGGATTTTATTGTGAGGTAGAAGCTTATCTGAAGGGACTAGAAACCTTTTTCAGTTTTGATTCCACTTCTGGGCAGTCTTCAACATTTTTTGTAAGAGACAGATAAAAACATCCTCATGACTGTGGAATTCTGATCCTGATGAGACGTAATCTGGCTCAAATTGCAGCAAGCATTAGCATGACTTGAGCTCTGGATTGTGAGTTTAAGTGGAGGTGGACCTGCATTCTGTCTTTCATGTTCTTGACTGTATATAGTTTTTTTCAAGATCACAGATTTATATTTCAGATCTGTGATTGCTTGAAAGTAGCTTTTGTAAGCTGAAATTCTGAGAAAGTTTTCTTAGTAGTAAACAAAGTAATGTGCTTTCATGTTAGGCTACAGGAGGGAAAGCCCAGGAATTTAATTACTGTCAGTGACAGATTCTCAACTAATGCTGACATTAATAGCATTAATTATCTGTGTGGTTCTGAAGGTATGTTACTGAATTCTCTTGGTGTCCCAGAATGCTGTCTAGCATCCAGATGATGACAGAAGTTCACTGGGAATCTACACCAGATAAAAACAGGATGTTTCACAAAATAATGAAAATAATTGACTTCCTTGTAGTCTGTCTGGTAATGCTGTTTCTCCTATGATCAGGTTTCAGTAAGTAGAAAAAAACCTCTTTTCTCCCACATACATGGAAATCTAATAAAGTAGACTGCTGAGTTAGCTTTTGCAGACTGGCATTAATGCAGTACCATTGCATGGTAAGAGATTCTTTTTCTCTGGTACTTTCTTTCATCCTTTAGCATGCTAAATATTTTTTAAGGGAGTTTGTTGATGAGAAGTCATAAATATCAGATTATTCTAGTTGCATATTCTGTTGCTTACATATTGAGAAGAAGGATGTTCTTGCTGAGTTTGAGGACTATAAATTTAGAAATTTAGGAGTTATCTCCTGCCCTGGAATCATCCTGTCACAGCTGTAATAAAAATGACCTCTGTACAGTTTTTTTGGATAGGGAAGTGATGGACTTCTCTCAAGCAACTGGAGGTTTGTAAGTGGGTCAGATGTCTAGCTGTACTAGCACAAGGGCTGTTTTATCACCTGAGCTAGCAGGTGAACCAGAGAGGAACCAGCACACCTGGACTGCCTAGGTCCAGCTCACACTGAGCCCTTCTGTGTAAGTCCACCTTGTCATCTTATATTTGTCAAGCTTTCATGGAGCTTTGATATGCTTCTGTTCCTCACAGTCTGTGTTAGGTCTCTTATGACCTACAGCTAGAGAAGTGCATTTGTGTTAGGCTTATGCTGTCAGGAAGTTTCCTATCCCTCCCTTTGCCTTTTTCTTTTCTATCACTAGGTCCCTTTCCAGAAACAAATGGGACACATTTTGCATGGGAGCACAGAGCTGAGCTTCAGACCTAGAAATCTACACATTTGAAATCGGGGTTAAAGGACTAAGGGGTGTAGTATCAGGGACCTTGAAATTTGCATTTCTAGGTGAAAGTTGTCATATAGCCTGGTCTCCCTCCACATACCTTGTCCTCCTCCCAGAAGCACTGTCAGGTCACAATTTGAGTCTTGTAACCATGTGTCAGTAATTTCTGTCCAGAAATTGCTGACTTTTTCATTGCTGTGTGCAACAGTTCCAGTCTATTCTGGATTAAAACATTGGTCAAACAGTGCATATGTTGTACACCTGATGTCTGGCACACAGATCTTTGTCTTTGAAATTCCAGAAGAAATACAGTGACATGATGCCATTTTGTTCCTAAAAATTTACAAGACAAAATACTTTGTTTTAGAAGAAAACCTTCTGGGATCTCTGCTCTCTTGGAATTATGGGGTTATATCTACTTTTATTGTTTCTGAACTAAGATGGTTATATATATGTGTGTGTGTGTGTGTGTCTGTATTAATATTGATGTATCCTACTGCTTGCAAATTTTAGTTTTCATCTTCTCACCCACATAAATCACTGCACAAATCTGGAAAGGAGAAACACTAACTTGTAGGGATCATGGATATCACAGCATTCATACACAAGAGAAGCAGATTTTAAAAGTCTAAGCAACTTCTGATTTGGGATTTCCTGGGTCTTGGATGCTTTCCTTTGCAATCTGATGCTCTTTTCCTGAGGAATTATTTCATTAAACTTCTCATTTTTTTTATATTTTCCACATAGAAAGATAAACAAATGTATTTTTTGTACAACAGCCAACAAAAAATATTGTTGGGTTTTGGCAGTAGAACTGTTGAGCTTTACAGTATATTAATTCCCTAAATCAAAATTTTTAGTAGTCCAGCTAAACCAGGGCTGTGTCCACAGTGTTGTCATATGCTTCTTTTCTCTGTAATGTTGACCATTTTTCCTAAGATCATCATCTTGGTTTTTCTGGGTTATCTCCACAACTAGAATGTTTCCATAACCTTTTTGTATTTAATTATAGTACTAGTTGGATGAAGCACAGTTTAGCTTTTAATTCTGGTTTTTCTGTTAAGCAAAAAACTCTTAACAAAGGCTACACAGTGCAAACAGAAAGTCTTCAGTTGATTTTTTAGTCTAAAACATAGTCTGCTTGGTTGAGTTCTTGAGTGTCAATGTTCTCCAGCCCACAGATGTTCTTCTTGTCTGTAGGAAGTTTCCAAACTGCACTGTGGCAAGTTGCCTGACCCTCCAAGTGAGGTCTTAGCCTCACTTGGTTGTTTCCAGATGATTCTTGAGGCTTGCAGACCTTTCATAGCAAAGTAGGACCTAGAAGCTCTGTGAAATCCCTATGCTTATATTTAAAGTTGGTTAGAATACTCTAGATATTTCTTACTATTTTCCTGTAAGCAGTTACCACAAGGAGGTTATGCAATTTTGAGTAGGCAGAGAGATGATCCACATGATTGTGAAAGAAGAGGGGATTTTTTTGTGAGAATATGAAGATGTAATCCACATGGTGAAAATACTTGGGAGCTACCAGCTTGAATATAAAATGGACTGTAACTTGTGGCCTGCTCTACCTTAGTGTCTTTGCCAGCTTTTGTTACGGAGCCAACTCCGTTCACGCTTTTTGCAGGTTAATCACTAAATAGCATGCCTGTGCCCACAATCACTAGATTAATGACGCCGTTTTCCACTGCTTTCTCTGCATATCCTATTGATCTGTGTCAGTTTTCACTTGGCTGCCTGCAGTACATAGCAGAGTGCTATACTCACTTCCTTCCCTGTGCACGTACGTCAGCTGAAGAGAGAAACTTGAGCAGACAGGGGTTTTTCTGGATAGTTTCTGGCAACAACAGCCTCTGGGTCAAGCAGTCCACTTGTCAGCCTAGTCTGTATGAACTTCAACATGCAGTTACCCCTGTTGAGTAGATATTCTGAAGCAGCCTCTGTTGGCTGGGGACTGAGCTTGTGGGCAAGCCTGGTTCAGTCGTAGCATGGCAACGTTAGACAGACTATGAGACAGGCCTTTGGGAAAGGGTCCTTGGGAAGTAGACAAGCACTTTAACTCCACTGCCTTCTGAGTTATGGCTTTGGCCTGGACTGTCCAAGGCTAGACTTGCTATCTGAAAGGTGTTGTGGGCAAATGTAAAGCTGCAGAGAGGGGTGTGGTGGGATGATGGACAGGAACAGAATAAATCGTCCTAAGTAGCTGTACTGACATTGTGTGCTGAAGCCAAGTATGAGCCTTTTGTAGTTCTGAAGCTGAGTCCAGCGGGCATCAGGAATCTGAGCTATCCATCACTGTGCATTGAGAGAATCTGCCATGATTCCTGGTTTATGGAAGTATGCAGGACAGGGAAACACAGTGCTTGGGGAGGGGGGGTGAACATACTACAGTAAAATAGGATTTTTTTGGTCAAATCTGAGCACTTAAGTGTTCTCAATCACCTTTTGATATCTCCGTTGATGGAGACTCCATAGAGAGTCTCTTACTGGACAGCTTAGACAAGGTAGTGTGAATGCTTTTACTTACTGGACAGCTAAGACAAGGTAGTGTGAATGCTTTTGCCATGTGAGCCAGCCTAGTTCCCTTAAACAGCTCTATCTTCATGTATTACTTTTTCGCAATTATATTTCACAGTACAATAAAAAGACCACGCTGCTTCACAATTATCATGATGACACTGGGATGCAGTAAATAAAGTATGCCCTAATCAAGGATGTATTCCCACAGAAAGATGACAAAGGAGGGTGCCAGATAAACATTTGCAGGACAATAACAAGTTTCTGATTGTAAATACATGCTGGATGTCTTGACACAGAAGCTCATAAAGCTAATTTGGAACAGCTAAACTGGTTTGGCAGAGTCTCTCATTTTTTTTCAGAGTATTATCACAGGCTTTTGTTTTGTTAATTATGTTTAAATATTTTTATTTTTGGTCTGATCTTTATAGCCTTAAAATAAAATAGCAACAATGTTTCATATAACTATTTGTTTTCAGCTATAGTACATAGGGAAGAGAAAATAAATTATCAATGTGATTCCAGTAGGAATATTTTATTAAAACGTCATGAGTTGAATTCCATTTGGTATCAATGGATACTGACAATACAGCAATAGCAAATGCTGTGAAATTTAAGTATGGCATGCCAGAGTCATCTATGGCTGTAACGCCTCATCCATCAGCAGGTTCCTGAAGGAAGCATTTGGCATTGATGCCGTAGGTTTTAACTTTCATATTTTCAAATACTGCCTAGTGTGTAACTCTGAAGTTTCTTGTAGCCTGTTAACTTCTGCTCTCTCGTGCTAGGTAGACGTAACAAAGCCTCTCCAGGCCTGCTCTCCAAGGACACCCAGACTGTCCTAGGCCCAAAAAGTATAAACCAAAAGCCTCTAAAGGGGGGGGCAAGCTTGGGGAAATTACATCATTAACTGAAGCTTTAATTGGAGAATTAACCCTGATATGCAAATGAACCAAACTTATAAAAGTGTGAAGAACTTGTGACCCAGGGTCCATCTTGGGGTCCATCTTTGCAATAGCCTCTGGACTCCCCAGGGTGTACCTTTGAAGGCCCTTCAAATAGATACCTACCTTTATTCTCTTCTTCTTGTCTAGCCTCTGCTTTTAGGTGGCCACTTCAGGCATCAGCATCCCATTTGTTCAATCCTTTGTTCAGGATTTTGTTACATAAGCTTCCTGGTTACTTGTATATGGAACAGCGAACTGAAATTATGTTGAGTAGCCACTAGAACTTTTAAAAATAATATTGTTCTCTTTTAGCCTGTGACTGTTTTCATGCATATGACTGTTTTTCAGATGCCAAAAAACCACCAATCATAACTTTGATGTAGCAGGGCCATGCAAGAGCCTTGTTGCAGTTGTGTGCTCACTAAGTTTGTGTAGGTGATATGTGGAGACCCTTGGCAGCAAATAGAACATTTAGGAAAGAAGCATAAGGCCAAATTCTGTCAGTTGAATTAAGATAATTCTTCTGCTGTGACTGAGAGTAGGATTCATTTCCAGGATTACTGGCTACCAGTTTTGTGATATAGTGTCCTGAAGAAATTGCTTCATTATTTGCATGGCTGGGTAAGGATAGGATGGAGATTGCTTTGTACAGATACATTCCTATGCTTGTGAGCACGTCAGTGTAACAGGTATTTATATAAACATGCACTGGCACAGAGGTACCTTACAGTCTAAAGGAGTATGATAAATTCATATGTTACTGTCTTCTTTTACTTACAGATCAATGCAATCCGATCGATTGTTCCGAACAAAAGCAATAATGAGATAGTTCTGGTGTTGCAGCAATTTGATAACAATGTAGACAAGGCTGTTCAAGCTTTCATGGATGGTGAGTACAGTGTACCTTTTTCACTAATGCAGGAGGGATTCAATCACATGCCAAAGTATTCATTGTCTCTAGTGGCTCAAAATATATTCTGTAGTTCTTCTGAAATCTGATGTGTGGCACTTACTAATTATAAAAGAATTGATCCTCCTGTCTGCATCTTTGCTTCTTCACAGTACAAGACTGACATGGCTGTTCATCTGTTATACCTGACTTTGCCATTTTTGAAGCCATTCTTACTGCAGACCTCCTTCTTTATTTTGCGTGAAAGTTAATGCTTTTAAAGTAAAATGTCAGGAAGTTATTCGCTGTTGAAGATACAGTAACTAAGAACAATTTGGGATAGTTCTGAAGCAGATAACCAGGCCCCATAACCCATGAATTTGATGCATACATTGACATTCAAACCTCAATCTGAATTTTGCAAATAGCCTTGACATTTATAATGGCTGAACCAAGACTCCATTGAAAGTTCGAGCCATTTAAACCTGGATCCACGTTTGTGTTTTGCGTCATGAGACCATCTCTAATGAAAGGTCACTTGTATTTAAATAACGCTTTCCTCGTAAATATATAAAGTCAAGTATTTTGAACTTTCACCACAAGAATCTGTGAGAAACCCTTTGTGGAAGTAATGGCATACCATGAGCAAATCTTTTCAAAATCTCTGTAGCTTGTAAATGATACTAGAAGTTCAGTGGTCTCAAAGGGCCCTGTATATCTTAAAAATGACTCTTTTTTGCTATCTCAGCAAGTTGTTTAATTCATGCCTATTTTACTTCAGAATGTTTTTGGGTTTGGTTTGGAATAACTTACTAAAATGTATCAGCCAAAAAGCCTCATCATATACTAGGAATTACCCATATGCAAAAAGCAGATGCAAGCAAACTGGACTATTTATAAATGTATCGAAATTCTTCCATCAGATCTATATGGTTCTTTTTGATTCAGGCAGCTGCACAGACAGTTACATTCTGATGGATATATTGAAATTGCTTTTGTCTATGCACACACACAAAGAAAAAGGGAAGTGTGATACATCTAATTAACAATAATTTTGTTTTCCTGTAATGTATGTCCTGGGGAAGGTAGTGGAGGATTCTACCATGACTATTCAATAAGTTGCTTTCACTTTATTTTGTCTTAAGTTACCACTGCTTGCTTGTGGCTTATGAATTGTTTCCAATGGTTCCTCAAAAGGGGAGCTGCTTTCAGAGCTATGTGTCATCACCTGCTGTAAGGAAGAAACAGTGCAAACACAAGCCTTGGAGGAAGCACAATAAAGTCCTGAAGAAAAGCAAACTGTTGTACCTGAGTTCAGATGATCTTTGTTTGAACTTCACCAGTTCATGATTACTGTTCAGAAGTCTTTGTGAGGGAGTATTTGAAAACAGCTAATGTTTGTTTCTGTCTGAAAAGAGCACAAAATATACGTATCCATGCAGCTGCCACTGTGCGTAGAATGAGTAATTGAAATGTTTTTTTCAAATGAATGACAAAAATTGCTAAGATTGAAATAATACTTGCAGAGAAGTCCTGCAATGAAAAACATACGGGTGGCCATGCTGAATGGAAAGGTTGAGCCACCTCCATGCAGTGCTTCTCTCAGAGGTGCTGCTTGCTGAATCAAGAAATGTTCAAATTTAGTTTCCTATCTTGCTTCTTGGCAATTAGAGTGGCATTTAGGAGATGCCTCTGTTACGAATTTTATTCTATATGTGAAATTTGATTTAAATGAAAGGGGGTTCAAAAGTTTTATTTGCTATGCTAGTGTTTCCCTAATTAAGCATAATCAGAAGGTCTGTTCAGCTGCTTTGTAGATCTGTTCAAGAAAATATACTGGTGGGTTCAAAGGAGGGCTTTGGGGTTTGGACAGTTAGTGCATTTCCAATAGGAAGAAACAAAGGTTAGTTGGATGAATCCCTTAAGTAACTCAGCATGTATAGTATTCACAGGGAAGCTGAAGGAAGCAAAGACTCCACCAGCCAACAAGGGTGTTGGTTGCTACTGTGAAAACAGTAAACAAAGCTGTCACATGAAATCACATATTTTCAGCAGCATAGAGTAAAATGCGCAGCAAATGTTTATTACTTCATACAGAAACATGGTGCCTGTCAAAAGATGATATACCTTTAGGAGAGGGGATTGTACTTACATGTACATAAGTATGTGTGTAACTAAATATAAATATGCATATAGTTATACACTAAATTGAAGTTGCCTTAGCCTTCTATCTGCATTGTCATGTCATCTAGCAAATAAAACATGGCTTTGATGGATTCCATGCACATTTTTTCACAATTTAACAAATTCAGCTTAGCACTGCTAATAAGATCCATAATCTTTCCTATTGTGTGTGACAGGCTTACCAGATCATCTTGGATCTGGTTTATTGAGATAGAAAAGTAATTTTGGTACATCTGAAAACCTCACATGTCTTAGGCTGAATACAAGTTGTCAACTCACGGTGATCTGAAAACAGAAATTCTTCTTAATACTAGTATCAGGATTTCACTGAAAGGAGTGAGAAGAATGGCTGAGTAGGAAATCCACTTGGAAAGGCTAATAAATGAGTATTTACTACATTTGTGAAGGGATGGTAAAGTGATTATTCAATTCAAGCAGAAGACCTTTAACCTGATGGTGATTAAAAATGCTATTGTGGCAGATACTGCCATAGTAGTTTGGATGACAATTCAGACTGCATGAGCATCCATTTTCAGCTTTAGACTCCAGGAGAACAAAATGATGATGTTAACTAGAAGGAGAAGAGTTTTCTTCTAACATGGCAGCAGGCACTGGTCTGACCAAGGCTATGTCTGCTTTGTTCCATAAATTTATCTAAGCAACTCATTATGGCTGACAGGCAGAATTTCAAGTATAACTGTAATTACTTTTCAATATAATTTTTTACCATTCTTTTCTGCCCGGCCTAAGTTTACTGCATTTGTGTGATGCAGATTTTATGCAAGAGTCAACAGAATTACTCTTTTGGATGCTACTTAAGTATTTACTTTTTATGCTCTTATGTCTTCTGAGGATGACAGGTAACACGTAGAAAATACATGATAAAGATGCCAAAAATTTTTAAAACTTTCAGATGCTCTAGTGTCAGGGTGGATTATTTTGTGTGCTTAGTGTTCACTCTGGAGTGCTGAGATACTTTCCTTTTCAGGCAAGAGATTTGAGTGTTGATTTTTCTGGGTCTTATGCTAGTGCTTTAAGTTAGGCGCACAATTGCTTTGTGCAATGAAGTCCATAAAAAGCCAGTAGTGCCAAGTAGACCATCCACTGGAAGTAGTGTAATCAAAACAGGTAACTGAGAAGAAGAAAGGCAATAGTGTCCATTTTGTTCTCCCCACATAAGAGAATTCACAACAAATCGAAATGCTCCTCAGCCAGGAAACTAGGAACTGATCATGAACACACTAGTTCTTTCCCATAGCTGAGCTTTTGTTGAAATGTTTTATTTTTCTTTTATCTAGGCAGCGCAACTCAGGTTCTAAAGGAATGGAATATGACAGGGAAAAAGAAGGTAAGAACTTGCTCTTGAAAATCAAGGCATTTAAATCACTTATCAGCTGTCTGTGCTTGAACTGCAGTACTCTTGGTCAGTACTTGGCCTTTTCCAGCATAGGTGACTTCATTCACACCTGCAGACAGTACTTGAAAGCACATGTGTGTACTGCTTTTGATCCTGTTCCTCTGTCACTGTCTCACTAAGCCCAGTGTTCTGAGCGAACTTCTGGGACACCATGTGCATGTACCTGTGTGGGGGAGCCAGACCCTGGACAAGCACAGGACAAATCCCAAAACAGCTCATGTGCAGAAACACTTTTAATAAGAAATCCTGGATAGTCACAGCCACTTGCAGTGGCTCAATTTACTGATTGTATTTTGAGCTTATAGGATTTGCATTGAGTGATGTCTCTGTTCTTGCAATATTTCCCCATTTAGAACAATAGGAGAAAAAGAAGCAAATCTAAACAGCAGCAAGGCAATAAAGATCCTAAAAACAAGAATGGTGCACCTGAGAAGGCATGTCAAGAGCCTCAGCGAATAAATGACTGTCATGTGAATGGATGCCCTAAGGACAACTCTGGCCGTGGTTCTGCCAATCAGAAACTGGAAACCACTTCTCTTGACAACAAAGGCTCGGAATTTGCAGGGTCAGCACTGGACTGTCCAGAAATCAGAGGTCAGTTCATCTGACAGAGAGCACCTTCTCAACTGGCAGAAGCCAAGCCTTCTTTGGCATAAAGATCATGGTATTTTTATTGCCATGAAGATGTTGTAGAGATGTTTTTGTGAAAAAATAATGCACAGAACTCTTAAAAGTCACGCCAGTAGATTTGTATCTGCACACTATTCATCTTGCAATATGTTTCCTTGCAAAATGTCTTTCTTCTCCCAGAGACAGCCCAGCTGATACAGAATATTACAGGTTGACCTACAGAAGAATGCAGGGTTAGAAAATGGCTTGAGTATCAAATTGTTAACAAAAGGATAAGTCCCTTGTGTGGGGCAAAGATATTCGAACACTATGAGCTTGTGGTGTATTACTGGATTTCTTTATTGCTTAGTTCAAACTAGTCCATTTTTCGTTTTTCTCACCTTCCCTACATAGGCTAGCTACAGTAGATCTCCACTGGCTTTCCCTAGCCGGGAAGGGAGGGCCTTTGTGGTGTGGAAAGGCACTCTGATAGCCCTTTAGTACATCCTCTTAGTTTCTTGTGGGGTCTAGTTACCATTTCTGAAACCGGGAGGGGCAGTAACAGAGGAAGTTCTTCCTCACTGTGGTAAATACAGAGTTAGGATTATAGCAACATCAGTGGGAACAGACTTGCTCCTCTGGGGCAGAAGTTTTGTGAAAGCTTTTGCCTTCAAGTTCATAAAGCTCATATTTAATTGTTGTCAGTACTAGTAGTGTTCTTCCAGCTCTTCACATTTCAAGACATCTACCAGGCCTGGATTATTGCTGCTGTTAGTATTTTCTTCCTTCTTCCTATGTCTTAAGAACTTTCCTTGAAATCCCTTTTTCCATGGTTGCAAATACAGCTCTCAAACCCCATTTTAAAGGAATGTGCCAAAGTGATAATTGTCCTGAAATGAATTATCTGCTGCTTTCAGATGACTTTGGTGGTGCCAGCCTCTGGTCAATTAAATGAAGACTATGCAACCTGTAGCAGCCAAACAAACTACTTACCAAGAAATTTTGTCCTAATAATTTGATGCCTCGCAAAGGACCAGAGATGCACTCCCTGCCCTTGCTAGACTCCCACTTTACTTTGGATAAAATATTCTATAAGCCAGAAAATTCTGCATTTCTATAATACTAAAAGCATTTTTGCCACTTATTTTGCAAGACACAAACATTTGTGGTATAAATCAGACTTCTTAGAGTGGCATTTTTTGAAATGATATATGCATGAATAAAGATATATAGACTTAATTGCGTATGCATGGGGTGTGTTTTCTAGGGGGTAGAGAATGCAAGAAGAGTACCCATGCTGTTAGTGATTTTTTTCTGGGTCATTGGGATTGAGTCCTGCTTTTTTCTCCTTGAAACAGTTAAGACGTAGTTGTACATATAAAGGCCAAAAAGTATCTTGAAATTTTTCTTTGCTTTTGCAAGTGGCAAATGAGAAATTACCATAGCTTTTACAATTTTTTTTCAACTTATACACATCTGCCTTGTTTCAATAACAAGGGGAAGAGAGAGCTTTCCAAAAAAAGGACAGAAAAGAAAGGAAACAGAGAGAAAGGAAAACTTGTAACTTTAATATTCAAGTTTTCCTTACATAGTAAAATAATTTCCTGGCAAAATTTTTAGTAGAGAGAAGGAAAGAATTTCTTCTTAACTCAGTTGCACTAGTATCCTTTTCTTTGCAGTCAATATAATAACTACTTTCTTAGGGTCAATATTCATATTGTTACATTTGTGCGGAAGTGATCAGGATCCTTCAGGGGCCAGCAGCTGTGCCCTTGTGGTTTCTGAGCAAGTCATGCAGACTCTTCTAAAGCAGTATGAAACACTGAAGTGAGTCCAAAGTGCACCTGTTTCATACTGCTCTCTCTTGTGTTGTAATCTCCTTTGTATTATCCTTGTCTAGCTTGTTTGTTTGGTTCCTTCCCTATCAAATGAATGTTACTGTAGTCATTTCATCATCTCCTTCAGAGGCGTCACAGCTTAGAAGGATCATAGGTGTCTGTTTAGAGTCCCTAATACTTTCTTCCCCAGGAGGAACATGAGGTTGAAGCTTTGCTTATTCCAGCTCCAAGTCTGTGAGATTAGGGCTCCCAGAGCCATAAAATCCTGGCAGCCTGGAAGGGACTTCAGGAACCAGAAGGGAGGATGCAGCATTTCTCCATAGAAAATTAGGGGGGGGAAACATACAGCTGTTGCCTTTAGTTCAGGTCTGCTTATTTCTTGCCATTATTCCATCTTTCTTTTTCTTAGACATCTTTAGTTGCTGTTACCCTTTCTGTGCATGGCCTTGTAAAGAAGCAGTGTGAATGAACTGAAAGGGTATTTAGTGCTGCTTTGCCATGCTATTGCTTTTGCAGGGACCTGGGTGAAATCAGATCCTGATCTCTTCCCTACTTATTTTCCATGTAGGAAAATTTTTAATGAATCTTTCAAACTTCTGTTGATATCTCACGGGACTAATGGCTTTTTTCTTCTTTCAGCCAAAGAATCTATGAGGTTCACTTGATTTGAACTATGTTGGTCATCTTTCTGCTGGGTTTCAAAGTAGGTCGTGTAGTTTTGGGAGAAACAGAGTCAAAGTACATTGCAGACAAAAGATGATCAAGAAGTTTAATTTAGAGTATAATTGTTGTTCTAGGTGACTTTCTTTAGGCAAAAAGCTGTCAAGTTTGTAATTTTTCTTGACAAGTGTACCAAAGCTGCTAATTAAACACAGTAAAAACAATTATGCACTTTAACAACGAATTTCAAAAGATCCAACCTTACGGACAGAACCCAAAAGCCTTTCTTTATAGGTTAGCTGATAGAATGCTGGTTTCTAATTACTTCTTAGTTATTTAGCAAGGGCAGCCTCAACTGAGAGCAGAAAGCCTTGATTTATAAAGAATTTTCTGCCTGCATTAGTGTGAGATGCAGCCAGGGTTGAACAGGGTTAGTGGCAGTTCTCTCACAGGAGAATTTCTCACTGTGTGCAAGACTGGCATCAACATCGAACCTTTGACGTGTTCAGAGTGCTGCATTACTGGTGTTTCTTGCTTTCACAGATTCACAGGTTTCTTTGACTTCTTTCAATGCTTTCTTACATACTGTTTTATGCAAGATACCTTTTCTGTTTTCAGACTCACTTTTTAAAGCCCTTAAAAGCTGGTTTAAAATGTGAGCACTGATGTTCATCCTTGTTCCTCTGGTGTTACGTGATTGCCATGAAAACATATCAAGATGCACTTTACACCTGTCCTAATGCCCAGCCAGGGCACAAAGAAGTCACTAGTTGATACGCTGCACCTGTCCATGTGATAGCCCTCAATCCTAGCAGTGTTTATCCCATTCCATGGGCTGTAATCCAGCTGTTAATCTGACAAGTCTCTTTTCTCCAGACACCACACATCATCAGTTGAACAAAGTGGTGATTAAAAAGCATCTTCAGAATGAACAATCATTCATTCATCGAAGTGAGTACAAAGATTAGAAAAATGAGTTAACACAACAAACCATTTCCTGTGCTTGCTTCCTTAACTAAAATTCACAGTGGCAGTAACAGCTAGCCTTGCCTGTCAGTTTTCACAGTCATTCTTTGGCTGCTTGTTCCTCTGCTGTGATGCTGATATCTTAAATCCCTTTGGAGTCTTGGAAAGAGGAAACCAGGTTGTCTTGTGGCAGCCAAACAGGCTCAGGCATTGTTATCCCTCTGAAGCTGTGGAACCCAGGAGCCTAATCTTTGACATAGTTTCATTTCCTGCTTGGTTCCTCTTAGCAGCAGCTTTTGATAGAAATCTGTAGTCAGGCAAGGTAAGTATTTCAGGTAGGAATGTTTATTCAGTGCTTTTAAAACGTTAATAAAATTAGGAATATTTTTTGTGTGCTATGTATGTGTGTATATATATATCAACATTAAAGTCTCATGCTTTCCATAGAGGACTTCCTCTCTAGTTCTGATCTGAAATATTTGGGCAAATACTATAATTGATAGTATGCTTTTTATGTTACAATTTTTCATATTGGCATGAAAGAGTTGGGCTTTTTTAATTAGTTTTTCTTTTATACACTGTTGAAATATAGAAGTGTTCCAATTAGTGTTTAATTACCAAAACAGTTTCATTTGTTTTCATAGCTCTCTGAGGTTCTGGAGAATGTGTGCCAGTGAGAACACCCTATACACTATGAGTATATAGTCATAAAGTCATTCTGGCTTAACAGTAAGGCTTCATACCTTTCTTCATCTTTTAACTCCCTGTTTTCTTCCTTAATGCTTTCTTGCAGACAGAGAACGAGAACGCCAGAGGGCATCTGTGGAATTAAACCCAAAGACTATGAATGGAGTAGAACAGCCAGAGCCCCTTCAGTCATCAGTTCAACTCCAGTGTAACCTAGGCAGGCCAAAGTCAAAATCTTCCTCAGTTAAATCACCCAATGCGTCAACCCAACTTGAAACAAAGACAGATGACTCAGTCAAAAAAAGAGGTAAATTGGATCTCTGGTTGCTGTGCTCTGAGGTCATAAAATAGCTGAGGCCTCTAGGAAAAAAATTGTGAATTCATGTAAGTTAGAGATGTGTTGGAAAATAAGAGTAGAATTATAACAAAATGAGTAAAACTATTTATGGTCTACTTAACATCATATTAAACAAAATTTAAATAATTTGAACTAATAATGCATTTCTAATATTTATTTGATCTGGGGGATGCGTTTCAGCAAACATGTTTAGAAACCCAAGAGCACTAGGGAGGGACTATGGGAAGGTCGGATTTATGGACTTCAGTAGAAAAACCACTTCATCCTAATCTGGGAAAATAACATGTTGAACTATTCCTGGTGCCTCATTCAGAAAAACTAAAACCAACTTTATGATTTCCATGCAATTTTTGTTTTCTATTTTAGGGCCAAACATTGAAAAATCAGTAAAAGACTTGCAGCGTTGCACTGTTTCTCTAACCAGATATCGTGTGATGATCAAAGAGGAAGTGGATAATTCAGTGAAGAAGATCAAAGCTGCTTTTGCAGAATTACACAGCTGGTAGGTAAATCTGCTTCAGAGATCCATAGCTCCACCTAGAAATGGGACTAATTAAGCCACTGGCATGAGTGGGGAGGAGTCACTTACACCCTCTTTGTTTGCAGCATTTGGTTTCATAAAAAAAACCAACATGGTGCCATTAGGTAATGACACTCGTCACCAACCAGGAAGTAATGTATGCATTTATTGTATACATACATAAAGTGCTTTGAAAAAAAACTTAGGTTTTTTTACTCCTAAATTATCCATCTTGACCTAATTCTTCTGTATCAGATTCAGTGGCAACATATATGAGCAAATGAAAGCTATTCTAAGTATCCTGTCTGGGATTTTCTGAAGTCTCTTTTACCTTCTTTAAATCTCCTCTTTCTGTACTGCATCTTTGATCTTATCTTCTCTGGTAGACAGTCCTTTACTGTCTCTTCATGTCCCATCACCTTTGCTTCTTATCCTACCATTGTTCTCTTAACTTTCCCTCATAGTTTCTTCTAAGCTTCCCATACATCATTTTATTTCCAATTCACATCTCTAGTTCATTCTTTTCCCTCACTCTTTTATGTCTTTAATCTGTTTTTTCCATTATAATTTTGAATACTCCTAATCTTCAGCATGTATACCTATGCCCTTTGAAAAGTTATGGCAGAAATAATTGCTGTAGTAGCAAGCTGCATGTTTGTTATATTCTTGTCATAGAAAAGTTATTTTCTGCTTTGAGTTTCACTCGGCCTTGGTTAAGCATAGATGTCATAAAAAACCTATGCATTAGACAGTGTTGAAGTAAATAGAAGAAATCTATTAAAGAAATAGACTAAATCTGTTAAAATGTACAATACTTGGTTACAAATCACAGAAGAGTGAAAAACCTTTCTCCTTTAATTCATCCACAGTATTTGTCAGTATTTTTATGACCGTATTTTATAAAAGAGCAGTAGTATTGGCAGGAGTTCGTTAACTTTAGACTTCGGTGGTGTATTCAATGGCTTCAAAGAGGCATCTAAAGTAACTTTAGGGCCACTTGGGCTCCCGTCTGTATGGGCAAAAAATCCAAGTGCTACTGAGCTGATTTTGGGGAGGTTTCTGTTTCACTGAGCCCCCAGTGTACTTTACTGTATGGCAGGGAGAGCTACATTTCTGTCTCTCCAGTGAATATGAGCTGTGATCACCAGTTGTACTAAACTGCGTTAAACATTGTCAGGATTGTTCTGGAGCCATCACAGTGATTTTTGCTTATGAACTTAAATGTAGTAATAAGATTGTTAAGATGGAAAAATTGAGCAAAGTTCATCAACTTCTTGCACCATTTTTTGGTAGTTCTCTGAGGGGACCTTTCCTCTGAGAAAACTATAGTTGGATTTCATTTGCTGTGTAGTTACACTCACTTTTTTTATTTTTGGTAGCAGTGTTAAAAATACCTTACATCACGTCTCACCTTGGTTGCAGGCAGTCACAGGCAATTCAGTCTTTAAGCAGTTGTCACTCTGGTCATGGAACAGACTTAGAATTCTGTCATGATCTAAAAGTGCAGGGAGGTAGTAAGTTCAGAACTGAATTGCTTCATTTTTCATGTACTCATATTTTAGCTTGAAAAACAGTGAAGTGTATTGCCTAATACAAAAATACCCCAAAAGAGTCTGTAAATGCAAGTACTTAAAATGATGAAAATAGCCTGGACAACATTTTAATAGGCTTCATTTCATTTTGCCTCCTACCAGCTTCAGTGCCTAAATTATTGAAGTGGAGTCTGCTGGAAGCTCTAGAATGTAACAGATCTGTGGTCTGAATATTTGTGCCTCAGCATAACATTGCAACGAGGACAGCACAATGTCAGGAGATGATTATGGAAATCTCAGTGCTGGCTTTGTTGCTTTTGGCAGCTCATAAGTCTAACATTTAGGTTTTTCTTCAAATGAATGAAGGGGATTTTTTGGTTAAGCAGTAAACTGCATGACTTAACACCTTCTTTGCTAAAATTAAAGAGAGGTTTGTGATATTTCATATGATCTTGTGGCCTAAACCTTGAGAAAGATGGGCACAGCTGTTTTAATGCCTTGTTTCCAAAAACTCCCTGACAACTGCTGTAGATTTACTGAATTTGGGTAGAAATCACCCGAGCCAGTGATACATACAGCTTCAGACCTCGTACAGGGATCACATCATATTCCTGAGCTGCACAGCTTAGTGGGTGTTATTTACATGGGAGTTTTCTTGCTCCAGAACTGAACAAAATATCCCTAGTGCTAGCAGGAGAATAAGGTATTGAGTGAACATATTTATTACCCTCCTTGGGCATGGAGTTTCACTGTGACACAGTCAACTTGTCTGTCATGGAAAAATTAAGGAATTCAGCTAATTGTCACTCACAGAATGCTATGGAGTAACCAAAGCAAGGGCATGCTGTCAGGTCCCCATTGTGGTAGTGGTTCAAAAGCTTTTTCCAAGTTCCTCTCCCAGTTGCTGCTGGAGTGTGGACTGGTTGAGATGGACAGCAGATACAACAGCCACCAAGTGCTGTCTGTGTTTGGAACTGCCAGGAATACTGGAATGGGCTCAATACTGTAACCCCTTCCTGTTACACACAGCTGTCACCACCTAAAGGGTTTTAGTGAAGCTAAATGAAGTCAGAAGCTTTTATCTTGCATTGCAGCTGAATGCTGAAACACATATTTAGTTTGTCTCTTTTGGGTTTATTTTTCTTCCTTTGGTAATAGGATAAAAGACCACTTTTGTGTCCTTTTTTGCATTTACTGTCAAGGTCAGAATCAAAACTGCATTGCAAGAGTCAGTAATATTTTTGACTTTCTCATGATCTGTTTTGGTTTTCTAAATCTTTTCATGATTTTACCAATCACAGAAAGAATGAAGCATGCAAAGATAATAGCATGTATCTTCCTCCTACCTCCAGACAGTAAATGAAACCATTATCATGGAGGGAAATGAATAGCACATGTGGCCTAAGACGTCCTGAAGCTTCGGCAGAAAGATTCACAAGAACTTTTCCTTTTAGCAGCAGAAACTATTGAGTGATAGCTGCCAGTGAAACTCCATGTTTCTCTCCAGCTCAGTATTTCACAGCTTGACCTAACCAATGAAGGGAAGTTACTTCTGAACATGTTCAGTAGGTATGCTATGCTGCTGTGTAAAAAGTCACTTACCTGGCAAAATAGTGCACACCCTCCCACAATCTGAAAAACAGTGCTAGGGAGCAGATGTGCTGTGAACTGCTGTAAAAGCTTGGCAGAAAAATGCAATGCTTACTTCAGTTTTGACTTTCTAGTAAAATGGGGCTAATAACGGTCCCAGAAGGATGTTTATTTAAAAACACTGCATTGGGCTCACATCCTCTTTCTTAAAGAGCCTCACTAAGTTTCTGCTAACTGGAGTAATTCTCTGTGTGCTCAGAAGAAGTGATAACAGCTTGCATTTATTCAGCTCTCTTCATGCCAGAAGACACTAGAGCATTTTACAAGCCATGGGCTGGACCAGGCAGGGCACTTTGCACCACAGGAAGTCTTTTACAGTCTCATGTGGATTGTGCTCCTGCTGTGATCCAGCACTCTGGTCACCCCTGCTCTTGCTGGGCTGTGACATTGCTTTCCCAAGGTTATGAGAGCACTTAGCAAAGCAAGCTGAGGGGGCAGTGTTCCTCAGGCTCACATGAGCCTGCAAATTAGGAGCAAAATCTTCCTGATAGTACTCCTTGATCCAGAATTTCTCCTCATTGCATTCAGCTTTGGTGTATGGTTTTCAGGAATACCTTTGTGTGAGTGAGAATATAAGGTCCTCCCCTTACGACTAGGATATAAAATATATTAGAGCATAGCCGTGTCTCACAGTAGTGTAGAGGACAGAAAAGGCAGCTACCAAAGTCCTTAAGTTGCAGGGGAGGGTCAGAAAAGCTAAGTGAACTCTCCTCTCACTAGAGTGCACTTGAAACATTTGTTGCCAAGCTTAAAACCTACATGTGTTAACTGTGTTCTCACTTCTTTTCCACCAAGAGACGGAATAACCATCCTGGAGATAAAAGGAGAGCCCCAGGAAATCTGAGTGAAATGTGTAGAGCACAAAAGGAGCCACCATTCCCTGTAACACCTCTTGCCAGAAAATAATTTTCACGTATTGGGCATTCATACAGTCATATGGAAAACTCAAAGGAAACATCTGCTACTTGCCCATATGGTCTGCTGCTAGCCACAAATAGTCTGTAGAAAGTAGTAAGATTCAGGTTTAATTACACTGCATGCAGAACTGAACCACATAAATACAAGCATCTTTACTCTTTTCTAACATGTTGGTATGTCCAGTGCTTTGTTAAGAGCATGAAAATCAACACAAATGAATTTTTGGAGTGAGGAAAAAGCAGTTGAAAGCTTTACCATAGGCTAGATAAAAAATTGATTCTGACATAATGCTGGGAAAATGGAGTTTGGCAAAACTGACAATTTAAAAATATATTAAAATAGATTCAGGGTAACAATTAGAAAGCAGGTGCTCTATGTTTGCGGAAAATCAAGCAGTTTTTATATTGATTTCTAAGTTAAGGCACAGGAGGGGTTGAATGGGGGAAGAAATAATCTAAAAGAACATAATTATGTCTGTACTTAGATAGTTGTCTGTACTGACTCAGTGTGGGGTGCTGAGCAGTGCTGCCAGTGTTCACAGCTGTAGAACAGTGAGAACACAGTTGCCCCTTTCTGGGACCCTTACTTGGCAAACTGTAAAGATGATGGTTTTCTGTCACCCATAGCCCAGAATCAGTGGCACCAGATGAGAGCTGCCTGTTTGTGATGTGGTAGTTTGGAGATGGGCAGGTGGCTGGAAAGGCCAGAACTAGTATTGCTTTACACTGAACAGAGTTCCTGTACTGTTTTTCTCTCCATTTACTGGCAGTTCTTATGAGGTTTCTGTCTGTCTGACAGCCGACCTTTGGTAGTCCTTATGCCTCTAAAGTCCAGGTTTTCAAATCCTCTTGCAGTTTGTTGTGATATTTGTTTGCCCATCAGTCACACGATCCAGTCCTTAACCTTGTCAGCACAGAGAAGATAAAAACAGTCTGCTTGCATTCAGGTTTCCTTGGCCCCACTGGGTGTTCAGGTACCTTCAAAGATCAGTGCTTTGACCAAGGCCCCTGGGCCCTGCCCCTGCTGCCTGGGGAGTCTGGGGGAACCTGATCCCACAGCTCTGGCCTCAGGCTGGGTACTTGCCTGGAGAGCTGCAGCACTGGGAGAGGGGCTTGTGCTGGCATTCTCCTCACCTCCTCCAGCAGTCTGGGATCACCCTTGCTGTGCATTAGTGGAGAGAACAGACAGAGCTCATGAAACTGGGGGGAGTTAGGTTTCAATGAGATACTTAAGTCCTCCTTCTGCCCCCTTTGTCTTTTACAATTACTTGCTTCATCCTGGTGTTTTTTAACAAGTTTGTGAAAATAGATTAAAGAGGTGAAATTCAGAGCTGGATTACATTGGTTTTTAGCTGTTGTCCATATTTTATGTCCTTGTGTCTCCCCTCTTCCCTCCCAGTCATTCATAGATGTGTTTGTCATCCTCAGTAAAAAACAGAACACACTGGTTTTGAGGCTGTGCAGGTAGACTATTGCTTTTGTGCATGTCATTGTGGATGAAAAGTGAGTATCTCCTTTCTGATCTCAGTGTTGTCAGACTAATGAGAAATCTAGCTTACTAAACACAACAAGGGAATAATTATCTTGAAAATTTCAACTGATGTTGCACCAAAAAGCCAGACTCTTCTTTCTTCGAGGCCACTTTCTGATGTGCTTTTGGGAAAGTTGCCTCTTTTCTGTAGCAGGAGCTCAACAACTGTCTCCTCCTTGCTGGAGTGTGTTTAGGCTAAAATATATAAAACCAGTAAGGTATTCAGATACCTCAGGAGTCAGATCAGAACTGAAACTCAAATAGGAAAGAAATACTTCACAAGTTCATGTAAAAATGTGCGGGATGCTAACAAGCTGTGGTGCAACTCATACTCACCGTTGTTAAAACTGCCAAATTGTGAGATGATGCCTTCATTTCTAAATAACTAAAATTTAGAAATGTTCTTTCAGGAAAAGGTTTTCCATGTCAGTTTTTAGCTTAAACAGGTTTTTGTGGTGAGGCAACAAATTTCTCATTCTTTGTAAAGAGATCTTAAAAGAAAATTGCAAATAGACCTTTAATTATGGCTGCTGAAGAGAGCAATGTTAGTGAAGGTAGATAAAAAATTACACAAAATAAACTTGAATAACTAAAAGCCTTTGGGTATTTTCAGTTCTGCTAGATTGTACTCTGCAGAGGAAAGGATTTCAGTGAAATTGATTTATGCTGTCTTTTGTTTATCTTCTTATTGTCAGACTGTACTAGTGATCAGAATGAAAATTCATGTAATCTGGTTTGCTGTGTAAACATCGTGCATATGCTAATATGGGGATCAAATAACCTTCAAGCATTGTGAACATTTAAATAATATTGAGCTAATACTGGAAGAATATAATCTACTGAAACATTGCAAAATACGTAGTGTAACAGCTTTTCCTAGAAGATATTTTCTACAATATATATATTTCCTATTAATATAAAGGAAACTTGAAGTATCATTTCTCCAATTACAAAATAGCTTGGCTAGGCAGTAATCCTTTAACACTTGTAATCACCTAGTACAGGTGATTGGGCTTTATATTTACATTGTCATCACATCATTCTATCTCCTTATGCCAAAAGTTTGACAGGGACAGTTCTAGTTTTTGGATTGAGGTGCAGGATTCTTTTGTGAAATACACAATTGGATTAGAGGTTCTTACCAGTTGTCTTTTCACACTGCTTATGGGTCTAATATTTTTATGATAGACGGGAAGTATGTACAAGAAAAAGAGCATAATACTTAAAGACCAATGTAGAGCTTATCAGGACCATCTCATGAATTTGCATGTAACATCAGCTCAAATGTAGCAGAGACAGTAACAGTACTAACATCCCTCAAACTTGCTTGAGCTTGTCAGCAGCTTGTCAATCAGTACAACTTCAGGGAGCTACTGGGGTCTGTTCCAAAGTGTTGACAGAGCAACATCACTGGAGTATCTTGTATTTTTGTTGATGCCTAAGCTGTCAGACTCCAATAGTGTCTAACTACTCAAACTCCCTTCCTTATGAAAAAAGGGCTCAAATTGTACTTCAGTGTTCAGCAGCTCTCCAGCTGAACCAGCCCCCAGAGGATGCCCATGAAAAAATAGCTCTTCTTCTTCTGGATGAAGAGCCCTGCTGCAGTTATTCAGGATGCCACAGCTGACACTGTCTTCCTCAGTCTCCAGAACAACAGTCATTCTCAAACTGTGCACAAAGCTGGTTCAGGGAAGAGTAAAGCTTATTAAATGCTCAAAGGAGAAAATTGGCATTTTGAGGGGTTTAACAGGGTTATGAAAGGACTCATTCGAATTACACTTAACAGTAACCTCGGTGCCATGCAGCTGGGGCTTACCTTTGTGAGCTGTGTCAGCATGTTTGCCTCCATGTCAGCTTGGTCTTTTTATTTCCCCATCTCTTCAGGCACAATAGGTTGGTTTGTCATAATGCCTAGAAGAGGCAGAAGGAAAGAGAAGATTCTGGTCATCTGGAACCCTTGTGATTCTCATCAGTAAAGCTATAAATCAGCCAGCCTGGCACCCTGAAGCAGCTTTTCTCAAGAGGCACTAATAACTTTAATCATTTTAGTGGGATTTGGAGGTATTGCAGCTGACTGAAAATATCTTTTCTTTTTCACTGTGCAAATACTAAATTTCATGCAGTAAACTAGAGGAAGATTAATTTGTTTCCACTAATGTCAGAACAAATTCTGAATTTGTTCTGAGTATGAAACTGTGAAATGAGGCAGCTGTCAGCATAATTTGCCCCTATCATTGCTGTGCCAGCAGCTCATTGTAGTTTGGCATTTGCAGCTCTTTTGCCATTGTACACTAGTGTGAATCCTGCCAGCCTGTGTAAGGCCAGGCATGAGTACTGTTCATTTGACCAGGAACAGGGCACTTAAGTTTTTGCCCTCAAAATCACTTCAGCAAAATGATTCCTAGAGAGCTGCTGTCTCTCCTGCTGCGTTTCATATCTCTACAGCACAAGCATTGGCTGTGTCTCATTTGCATGCCCTCCATGTTAAGCCTCTGCTTTGCCATGTCCCCTCAACAAAATTGTCTCCTTCCTGAGCCTTGCTTCAAAATTTCACCTGGATATTAAGCTCAAAGAGTGCTAAATCCTGTGCTCCAAACTGCAGATACCTGTGGTGAACAGTGATATGATGCTGATAGCTCAAGTTTGGTACCTAGGTCATGATCCTGAAAACGTGAGGGGTGAGGAAAGGAAGAATCAGTCCTTTCAGGAGCCTGGTGTGGTGAAGGGAGACAGAAAAGAAAGGGATAAAAATGTTACTCTGTTTTTTTCTGTATCATCAGTCATGGAGATAAGACTCAGTTGATTCAGAGCTATCTTGAGTCTGGTCAGTGAAGGAGGGAATTGAGTCCCAGTGCTTGGTCTACTACAGCAGGGGAACCTGTGGACTGATGATTAGGGCATGGATTCAGCTACATTCAAAGAAAGAAGTGGTTCTGAGTTGTGTGTTTGTCGCCAGAGTCTCAAATGGTATGTGGGAATATATTCAGGTGTTGATACTGATACTGAAGGTAAGGAGATTTTTAGTGCTCAGAGTAATCAGAAAAAATTGACAAGATTATGAACTCTCCAGAACATCAGCTAAAGTAGTATGTCCATGATTTTAAACCCAGTTCCAAACATCTATAGAAAACCCAAGAGAACGTAAACTAGAGAGGAAGGAATTAGCAGAATGTTTTCCCTCAGGTGTCTTTAGATCTGAAATGCATTCTGTTCCTTCCTCTGCTAGAGCTCAAATCTGGTTATACCTGAGTGTGCAGAAAGTTCCTGTAGCACTCAGTATCCAGTTCTCCACAGCATACCAATGGCTATAGGCTGTGCACTGGAGTGTACCAGCTTGATACAACATTTTAGTGTCAAATGGACACTAAGAAGCATTAAAAGAAAATGCTTTCCCAGGAGGTATTGCTGAGCTGAGCTCGGAGCAGTTCTCAATAACATTTTTGCTGTGGTCTAATCACGATCACTGTATTAAGGCTGAGTAGGGCATTTTTCCAGAAAATACATTAAAAATGGTTGAACTCCTAAGTTAAGGAGCTGTTCAGTTTAAGTGACTGTGGGACCTTTATGT
>NW_008235977.1:575974-599836 GCF_000691975.1 Corvus brachyrhynchos | reverse complement strand
CAGGAATGAGAGACAAGATTTCATCCATTGGTTTTCCACACTGTTCTTGTCCTTTCTCCTTCTATATGTTAGCATTTAGATTTCTCTTTGTAGCTGTCTTTTTTTTATCCCCTCAGGCCAGATTTTTTTTTCCAGTTTTCTGTCTGTTGTTTTCATCTGTTTATAATGCTGATAAATTCTTGTTGGAGGAAGTGTTGCTCTTATTTTGCATTTGCTGATGCTGGTTGGCCTAGGACATATCTAAAGAAACATTAACTTTTCCCATATATGACACATGGCCATTTATGGTTTCCCAGCTGAGAAATGCGGTTGTACGCTTCCAGATGAAAATTAGTATGTTTCCTCTTTTTAGCCAAGAGTGCTTGTCCTCTGCTGATATAAATTAGTACAGCTGTATTGTCTTCAGGGAGGGGAATCCTCATGAAGGATTCAAGTACGTTAAAGAAACTTAGTTTATCATATTAACTAGTCTGACATGGGCAAAGGCACCAAACTGTTTTTCTCTTGTGTTATTCTTTAATTTTTCCAGTGTTAGTTTGTAGCTAGCTAGAAGGGAGGTACTCAGGTGGTTGTTCTTTAAATTTATCAGCCCTGTCCTCTACTGCTACAACATCCAAACACTTTCCTGAAATATTTGTCAGAGACCAAAATGAAACGTTAGGAATGGAAAACTGTCTAGTAACACATAAGATTTGACTATAAAATATGATAAATATGGGACTGCTATGGCCTTGCTTTCATTCTGGTATTAAAAGTGGTTCTATTTGGCATCAAAATAAAATGTTAGGGGCCAACCGGTTTAGTAAGGATCTGTTGTTAGACTGGAGAGAGGACGGTCCTGGAATGAACTGCACTAAAACACTCTTCTCATGAGCTCTGCTGTTGTGACCTTGTTGCTTGAATATGTTTTCCAGACAAAAGTTCATGTTTATATAACCTGTGTAGTGTGCTAGGGAGACACTTTGATAACAGAGGCAGAAAAGACAAAAATCTGCAGTTTTTTTAATTTAAGAGAAAATAGTAAAGATGATTAGATTCTCTTTGTAGAGGGTAGAAATAGGTAAGAACTTACAAGACTCGTTTCAGCCACCTGTTGTGAAAATCAAGGAAGTTTATTTAAACCATGTAGTTACAAAAGCTATTTGAAAGTAGATTAATCCTGAGAAGCTATGACTATTTAGATTAGCAAGCTGAAATCATCACCTGCTTATTTGGAGTTTAAGCTTAATGCTTATGCTGGAGAATACTGAGTGCCAACTGGAACAAGCGTGTCCTTCCATTGTCAGAGCCTCCCTCTTAACTGATTTGCTCTACCGTGAAAACACCCTGCTGTTTTATTTCCTCTGGTGTGTACGTCACACTAAATTGATCTGGCAGGCCAAAACAATAATTTTAGTCTTGTTTCTATGTATGAAACAAAAAAATGTGTTACACTGCAGTTGTGTTGTCTTACTGCAACCTTTGCCATCAGCCAACCAGCTTCTGTCCCTCTTGTTGACTACTGGGAGGCAGTGTAAAGGTCTCCTCCTCTACAGGGGGCATGGGAGGCTGGGAAAACCCGAGGGCAGAAGACTGCAGAGCTTCTGTTGCAACCCTCCTGTATGAGGCTGGTTGGAAGATTTCAATGAATGGCACTTGAACATGCTCTAGCTGGTAAATGCTTGGTTGTCAGCTGTGTGTTTGCTGTGTGTTCCCCACACTGCCTGCTCACCAATCTTTCCCTGTTGTAGTTAAGGACCTGTCAGTTCTTCTCTCTTAAAGTCTTCCGTCTCTCTTTACTGCCCACTGAACTCTGCATGATCTTCTTTTCTTGCTAAGGACGTTCTAGACAAATGTTTTGGGTTTAAGTTTTCTATAATGTCTTCCTTCAGTAGAAGCCTGTTCACATGTAACTCAGGGTCTTCACTGGGTACAAAAGCTAATGTTTAAGGTTGATTTTACTAAAAGGGTTGAGAGCTCCACTCTTCCCTTGAGTGTGTGCCTAGATGTACTCCTGGTGTTTGACATACTTTCTGCAATTTCTCCCCCAGCTGCTTGAATTTACTCGCTTATGCAAACACAAACATTAATATTAGTGGTGTTTATTAAATGTGAATTTAACTTTAAGAATAATCTACTGAGGCAAAAACAGAGTGACACACCAGAGCACTGTCCCCTGGAGAGCCTTCTGCAGAGATGCTACTCCACTGGACAATGTTACTGTGTTCATAATGTGACCAATTTACCACACGACCTGTCTGCTCTCAGACAGTTGCACTTTGACAGCTTATAAGCGTTATCAGGGATCAGACACCAAACGTTTGTGAAGGAGAGGCACATGACTCCTTTAGGAAGGCCAAGTAAAAGTGGAACAACTTGACTTCCCAGTCCTGGAGGGAATAGGGGGCAGGGAAACTGACTTCTTTTATGGAGATACTTTAATGTTTACTTACATCACAAACCATTTTCTTGTTTACCCTGACATGTTTTGCAAAAATATCTCTAAGGAAGAGAAGGACCTCATTTCACACATCTTTAATTTTGTTGCATTCTTAGTTTTGTGCTGAGACCTAAACTGTATTAATCTGGGTAGCAGCAATGGTATATCTGGCTTAATTAGGAAACAGGCTGTTGAGTCATTTGAGGATTGCTCTGCTGAATCAGACTGACTTCCACATCTGTGCAGATACATGGGAAGGCCAGTGAGGTGTTTGTGTAAAGCAGCACACATTCATTATCACTAATTTTTTGTAGCTGGCTTGCCTAGGTGTTTCTTCAGCTTCAATTTTTTAAGTCTTACTCATTTCAAAACAGCCCATAATTAATGTCTGAAGTCTGCGTGTAGTTACAGCTTTCGATTTTGTTGTAGTTCTAGCATGAATTAAATTATTATTTTTTTCTTTCTTTTTTTCCTTTTTTAGCATCGTAGACAAAGAAGTGTCATTAATGGCAGAAATTGATAAAGTTAAAGAAGAAGCCAGTAAGTAAAAAAAAATATGCAGGGAAATTCTGGAATACTGTGGAAACAGTTGTTTTGTTTGGCAGAAAATTACACAATCCATAAATTTGGTTAGCAGCATTCCATCATCTTTCACTCTATATGTATACAGTCAGATAAGGCTTTGATGTTCCAGGGTAGTTTCTGTGAGGATTGTACATCAAAATTTCAGTATCATGAAATTAAGGTAAACGAAAAGGTGATATGGAGTTAGATTTAAATTACTTACTCCTTCTGCTTACCTATCAGAGATTTTTGACCACTCTTTTTTTTTTTTTTTTCCCCCTCATTTCTGTGGTTATTCAATTACTTTGTTTCCATTTATCAATCACTGTTTGCTTGCTTATATTACCTACGTAAGTTAGAATACTGGAATTACGGAGTAGGGGAGTAGGTTATTGTGTTGCCTTGCATAGCTTTAAGGGAGAATGATCAAGCTTATGAATTAGAACAATTTTTTAAAAAATCTAAAAACAGATGTTTACTGCAGTCTGTTTTCTTAATAATCTATGGGAGCTGATCTGATTCTAGGCTTTCATGTTGTCTCTGGTTTTTGCATTTTCATGTATATATATTCTGATGGGGGGGGGGAGGGAAGCAAGATGAGCCATGTATTAGGATACCACAATACCTGTCTTACACTCCATCCAAGATACAGTATTTGTATTTACCCCCAGTAAATACAGGGGAACGTGTTTCAGTAGAGAATGCTAAGCAAGAAATTGAACACTAACCAAAGCATTGTTAGAATGATACTTTTCCTGGCAGATGAAAATATCATTTTTAGGAATGTATATAATCCTTTTATTGATTCCTGAATTTAAGGTCCTTCCAAGCAGGGTCACAAATATATGTAACATTCTTGAATGCTTCATTTGCATTTAGAACTCACTTAGTTTACAAAGGTATACTAATTGAATTTTTGTTTAAAAAAAATGGTCTAAATTCTCTGTTGCTGCCCAAGTCTCTTGCAGTTGTATGTTTGGAAACTAGAAGGTATGAGTTATGACAGCAAAGATTTGCATTAGTTTGTGTTTTGAATTTTATTTGTTAAATTTCTAGGAATAACATGAAATAGATGTGGATTGGAAGCTCTGTGTTATTCTGGGAAGGAGCTGTGGAGGGATATGTATCAGCAGCTTTTTGGTTACCTGCAGACACCAGGTAGCCATAATCAGCTACAGAGCATGCACTCATTCCCAGGAAAACCAGTGGTAGAATTCCCACTGATCAGCAGACACAGGTTTAAGCCCTAACTGCATAAACAAAACCACATTTTGGAAATCCACTGTCCAGGGCTGATGGTATTATAGGGTCCCTTCATTAATCTTGGCCAGTTACAGGAATTTTTGTAGAAAGTAAACCAAATTCCTACCTACTGGCGTGCAAAGTGCTCCATTTGCACATGGCATGCTCTGTTTTCCTGTTTTCCTGCCAGCTCCATGCATGACAGTGGATGGCCCCAGTACCTGTCTCCAACAGCATGGTTTCTGCTGTCTCTCAAGGTTGCTGTAGGCTGTATAGTGCCTTCAGAAACAGGCAGCAAGTTGTTACAGGACTCTAACATGCTAACTGAGATTTAGAATATTATTTATTTTCATATCTTTTTGCTGCACTCAAGGACTGTTTTACAGTGGGTAATCTTATTTTTACTGTCAACACTAGGAAAAATTCCAAATATGATAATTTCAGGGTTTTTTTAAAACATGGGTTTTGGCTGGCATCTCGTGGAAATAAATGCCAGTATGAGATCATATGGTCTAGGCAGTCACTTCAGCAAAGAGGATGTTCATCTTGGGGAGGAACAGTATTAGCATTACCTAGAATAAGCAGTAAAGCAGAACTATTGGACAAGGTAAGCAGCTGGTAAACTGTTCAATTTATCTGATAAAATTTTCTCACTCTTGTAGATCATATTCTACAAAAAATGAAATTAAAAGATCAGCTGGAGAGATAGCAGCTGTTCTTAACATAAGTAATGATGTAGGCACAGATTTACCCTAAAGGAACTGCAGCCACCTCTGCCTTCCCTGCCCTGTGTGACGCGCGCTCCTCTACAGTCACACAGTTTGTTTGCTCCCACACAGCTGTACAGGTGCAGCTGTGTCTCCCTGTGCCTGCTGGACCATGCTGCACTCAGTGAAACATGGCAACAGGTTTCCCAGAGGAGGGGAGATCCTCATCCCTCGCAGCATTCAAGGTCAGGCTCTGAGCAACCCCATCTATTGAAGATGTCCCTGCTCATTGCAGGGGGGTTGGACTCGAGACCTTTAAAGTTCCCTTCCAGCCCAAACTATTTATGATTCTATGATACTTTCAAAAGAAGGTGTTACCTGATTAAATAAATGATAATGGGTTAAGAAGCAAACTGTCTGTGAAATATCATTAATTCTCAACTGTGCCGTGGAAATTTGTGGCAAAAAGAAGGCAAAGAAGCCAAGATCTCCACAGCTGTAATGGAGTGTGTCCTTAGGGTAGTTTACATTAAGTACCACTCCCCCTGACTGTATGTGTAAGTTCAAGACAAAAGACTATGACTGTTACTATTTTGCATTTAGATGTTGTTTCCTCTCTGCCATAAGTACTGATCCCATCAGATAGTTAATCAGTTGTTGCTTTTACACTGAGTCACCATGTAGGTAATAGTTGGTGTATATTTTGTTTTCCACCAAAATTACAATGTCGTATTATCTTGTGTATAAGTAGATCATTGCCTCGTGGTTTATGATTAATCTGCCCTATAAGACTATAACTCCTCACCCCTTCCTTACATAGAATATACAAGACAGGCAGTAATGAATATTTAGTATTATTTTTAATAAAGACTATTGGCCTTCAAAGCTGCTTTGCTGTTGAAATGGCAAATGTGTATATTCCGTATGTGAAAGCAAAATGGTGATGTATATGAACAGGGGTTTTTTCAGAGGAAGTGAAATTCCCCTAGGTAAATCAAATACAGCATGTCTTCAGAAACAGGCTGGTGACTCAATGTAATGCTTCTTTCCATGTCTCAGTGGAAGGCTCCCTGTATTTGCGATTCAGAATAAAGCACCAGAAAACTCAAAACAACATGTCTTTGCCCCTGTTTGTCTGAATGTTGGAGGATTGGTTTAACTTTGATTTTCTGACATTTTCATTTTCAGATCTTTTTCAAAATCAGGCAGTTCAGTGAAATATGCTGATCAACTTAATCTGTGCAAGTAGCATATTGGAAGTCCAGTTGAAGTCAGTGGTCCATGTTTGTCTCGCATGTGATGTACCATGTTAATGCCCAAAGACTAATAAATTACAAAGCAATTTACCTTCCTAGCATTAATGGCTGACTATTGGTATTTGGCAGTGGAAATCCTGACTGCTCGGCAGAAGAAAGCTGAGGAGCTGAAGAGACTGGCAGACCTGGCCAGTCAGATGGCTGAAGCACAACTGTCTGAACTTAGGGCTGAAATTAAGGTCAGGCATTCACTTCTGCTTGGGTATTTTAGCTGTTTGCAGAAACGTTTGGGGAGAGTTGTCACATTAACATGTCCAGGCTGTTCATTCCTGCCATGGGCCGAGGGGTAAATAGCTTTCCATAGGGAAAGTGTAGCTTCTTAAAGTACTGTAGCACCTCTGAGCGGTGTACAGATGCTATAGGAGAAGTGTAAGCTATCCCCTCTTCAGTGTAGCAGTGGGGAGTTTTGCTGTTTGTGTATCATTTAGACTTGGCAAGTAAACCTGATAGCTTCAGGTTCAGTGATCAAACACATATTCCCTGCTGAAATGACCCACTTCCCAAGTGTGGGAGTGATCCACCCATCACTGGGCTGTGAGACGTAATTTTGTACAGATGGGATAATACTTGGTTCTGCACAGAGATCTTGTGTACAGGGCAGGGTCAAGAATTTGTTGAGCCTTAAAGTGAGCTTAAGTATTGATTGGTTCTTTTACCATCCATACAGTCTTTTGTTCAGAATGTAAATTACTGTTATCATGTCTATTTTCGCAGCACTTTGTGAGTGAACGGAAATACGATGAAGAGCTGGGCAGGTCTGCCCGATTTTCCTGTGATACAGAGCAGCTGAAGACCCAGATTCAGCTCTGTGGAGAAAGTAAGTGCTGATGATTCCTCTCAGAGTTTCTCAGAACATACCTGTTCAGCAGAGCTGACAGCACATGTGCTGCCAGTGTGTGTGTGTGTGTAGCAAGCCCAGTATGAGTGGTGTCTCTGGCTGCAGCAGGACTGCTGAACACACACAAGTCAACTTTACAGTATGCAACATGTTAGACTCACTGTGCCTGGGCTGCACAGTCTCATATGCAGGTGCACAGTACCATCTTTGTCAGCAATTTCCATGTATTACTCAGATCAGTTGGAGTTTTCAATCTAAACAGGATCTCCAATTCTAGGGAATACACAAATTCAGTAATTTATAAATAAATAGTAAATTGGAAGCTTCTCTGTGTGAGCATAATGTAATGAGACCAATTCAGTTCTCTCCTGCTAAGAAGTAACTCCCCAGCTTTATAACAGTATTCACTGGGTTTTTCAGGAGCCATATGGAGTCCTAAATCATAGAATCATTAAGGTAGGAAAAGACTTCTGTGTTCACTAAGTCCAACTGTCAACCACCATGTTCACAGTTAAACCATGCCCTCAAGTGCTATATCCACGTGTTTTTTGAACACTTCCCTGGGCAGCCTGTTCCAATCCGTGACAACCCTTGTTGTAACAAAATGTTTCCTAATATCCAACCTAAACCTCCCTTGGTGATACAAGAGACTTATTTCCTCTCATCCTGTTACTTGTAACCTGAGAGAAGGGACTGGTCCCACCTTGCTACAACCTCCTATTAGGTACTTGTAGAGAGCAATAAGGTCTCCCCTCAGCCTCTTTTTCTCCAGGCTCCTGTTTCCAAATCATCTGCCCTTCTGCTTGGAAATTCAGTTTTGCATTTTTTTGCTAAAAGTGTCATGTCCCAGTTGCAAAATAAGAGCCTATTTTTCATCTTTGTCATGCTTTTTTCCCCTAAAAAAAGTAAATAATATAAGGCTTTGCCCAGAATGTTACTCTGTCCTATGGTATTCCAGTCAGGAGAAAACTGGTAAAACAATACTTAACTAGTGCATCTTGGTGGAAGGAAAATAATAAATGTTTTCAAGTAGTTCCTTAAAATACAAAACAGAGAAAATGCTACACAGTCTGCCAATACAAGGTTCTGACTGCATAGCTAAAGAACTGACTGCTTGGAGGCATAACCAGTTTAACTCATTAGACCATAAGAATTGCTTTTGCAGAACACTTTGAAGATCCATCTAACCCCATATCCTGTCTCTCAGTGAAACCAACCCAGGATGTTTCAGAGGAAGACGTAAACTTCCCAGTAATGCATCTAATTGTTTACAGTCACCTCATAGACCCTATCTAATACCCTGAGGCATAAGAGATTGAAAATGCCATAAAGATTATCTTGACTAACAGTACCACAGCTGCTATTGATACAACCATAGACTATTTTTTTTAAATTAAACTCAATGAACTACTTGCCTAAATAACTTCCAGCTGCAGTTAATTCTGCAAGTTAATTATTTATACCTCATTTCAGTAAAGCATTACATAAGCATAGTTTGATGCAGGCCTGTTCAAATCAGGTCAGTGAAGTCAGAAGAGCAGCTATTAGCAGGGGAGCAGTGTCATCCTAGAAATGACTAATAGTGCACTGACTGTCTGCAGAACTTTGCTCATACCTGCCCTCAGTGACCTTAGATGAGCAACTCATGATGATGGGTGTCTTTGACAAGAGCTTTTCAGTGCAAAAGATGTTCCTCTTAGCATCATCTCTCAATGAGACCCCTACCCTGCTGGGAGCTGCAAATACCCCTCAAGCAGAGATTATACAAGGCCTATAGCTACAAACAGCCACTGTTAAGGGCTTTAACAAAAGCAATAACCAAACCCACAGAGCTTGTGCAAAGGAAGAAATGTTCTAGCATGAGAAGAGCATAGACAGCATGTACTCAAAATTAAGGACAGGAAGAAACAAAAATAATTGGATTGACATATGAATGCCCAGCAGAGGGTTGTATCCTTTTCTTGTACACCTTTTTCTGTTAAAAATACATTTTTATGACAAGCATCTGGGTTTTTAAATGGTCTTCCATGTGCAGCAGTGTGTTTTAGGCAAGAGAGAATTAATAGAATTCAGGGATGGTTGTCCTCACTGAACACAGAAGGGAAAATTCAGTTCATTGTGCAGGTCATTGCATTGTTTTTCTGAAGAGGACACCTAGTGGGAGAAGTAGCTGATGTTGGCATAAGTGAATAAGATCCTCAGTAAAGCTAACAGATGATGCTTAGTTACTAAAATGATTCCTCATCTTCTTTCTCTGTACTAGAAGTGAAAAAATAGATAAAAACAACAGGTGTCTCTCTGGAGTGAACCTCAGATTTGTCATCTGTACCAGAAGGAAACAGAAAAATTCCATAATCAGAAAAATCAGGACAGCAAATTAAGATCAAGAACTTCATTAGCCTCAGAATCTTCTTCAAGACTGCTTGGGGCCCATTTCACAAAGGCAGCTTGAAGAAATGCAGAGAGGAATCAAGGATTTTTTTGGGTGCATTTCATATCCAGATATGACAGTGCTTAGTAAATTAGGTGATCTCAAAATACTGAGAAGTAGAGAGCAGGAATATGCTGAGATGGGCAGTAGTGGTTCCTGACTGTGAGGAGCAATCTCACTGCTGTGGTCTCCATGAAGTGGATTAGTGCAATGCATTCAGTTCCAGTTTTTGTAGATATCCATCATATGGAAGAATCTCTTTTACCCATTTCCTTTCGAGAGGAATAAGTGAAGTTCTCTTGGATGCCAAAATCCTGGTCTTTTGCCAGACTCCTTCCAGTTTTAATGTAGTGCCACCACATTGGCTCTTTTATCTCCAGAAATGCTTCGCAGTGAGGCAGATTCACAGGTGTGGAACACTATGGGCTGACTCCCACCATGTTACTTCAACAGTTAGCTTAAGGTAGCTGACTTCATTATTTAAAGTGAGACTGAAACAATGCTTCCAAAATTAACTGTAAGCAGGGTAAGAATACAGCCCTGTTGTTCAGATGTTGATCATTTAACTGATAACATAATCCTTTTTTTATAGTTTCTCACCCAAAGAACAACTACTCCTCAAGAACACCATGTAGTTTAGTGCTGTCTTCAATGACCTCACATGCAACAACTGGCAAGCAAAATACGCACACCCGAAAGTCCTCTAGTAATGCCAAGAACTCTGATAATAAAACAACCAGCAGTAAAGTACAAAGTCATCCTTCTTCCAATCCTACAGAATCTTCTTCTCAAGGAGTCCCAACAAATAAGCAGGTAAGATGTCAATCAGTTGTGAACTAAACTAAATTACTTCAAAACTTTTCAGAAAAATATGTAGCATTGAAAGTTGTTAATACGAAATCAAATACTGGTTTGCGGTCTCTATTTTAATTAATTCTTTTCGAAGATATGTAGGCATATACTTTCCAGCTTCATTTTCAAGTCAGCATGAACATACAAAGTAGAAATAGCATATGAGTAAAGACAGCTGTCAGTTTAAAAGTGACTAGTGGCAGTAATAGAGTGAAAAAGAAATACCCTCCATTATATCTAATTGCTATGGTAGAAAAACATGTAGTCCTTGTCAAATGGTCAGTTGATGTGCTGTTGAAGCACAATTATTAGATACACTTTGAAAGTAGAATCCTGCCAGGTTTAAAAGCACATTATTTCAGAAGCTCCATAATACAGGTTATATGCTATGTGCTATATTAGTAGCATTATATTATATATGTATGATACATATATGAATTATATTTTGTTGTAATAGCACCTTAGAATGTCCCTGTACGATTGTTCTTAGGTAAAGTTGCCACTAAAGTTGGTCTGAATTTTGTACCAGTGGGGACATTAGGCTCAAGTAGATGCTTGAAGGGAAATATAAGAGCAGTGTATAATGTCAGTGCATGTATGGAATCAGCTATCCTGTCAGGCATGCAAGTAAAAGTAATTCAGTCACTTCCCACTAAGAATCAAAGCATCCTCTGAGCAAAATATCACAATGGACATGTCTTCCACAATGAGGATTCTTCACTTGACTTTCATTTACATATGAACATCTGTTCTTCCTGTAGTCATACTGTAGGACTTGCACAACGCTTTACTAGGAAAGCAATATACATGATTTGGGAAAAAATCAGTCAGTATCAAGTTCTTCAGGACTTCTTAACTGCTCAGAGAATCACAGAGAGGTATCCTGAGTCAAAAGGGATACACAAAGAGCGTTGAGTCCCACTCCTGGCCCTGCACAGCACCATCCCCAAGAGTCACACCATGTGCCTAAGAGCATTGTCCAAACACTTCTTGACCTCTGTCAGGGTTGATGCTGTGACCACGTCCCTGGGGAGCCTGTTCCAGTGCCCAGCCACCCTCTGAGTAAAGAACTTCCTGATACCCAGCCTGAACCTCCCAACACAACTTCAGGCCATCTCCTCGGGTCCTGTCACTGGTCATTACAGTGCCTGCCCCTCCTCTTCCCCTCACAAGAAAGTTGTAACTGCAGTGAGGTCTCCCCTCAGTGTCCTCTTCTCCAGGCTGAACTGACCAAGCAACCTCAGCTGCTCCTCATACAGCTTCCCTTCCAGGCCCTGCACTGTCCTTGTAGCCCTTGTTTGAACACTCTCTAATAGTTTAATGTCTTTCCTGTATCATGGCACCCAAAACTGCCCCCAGCACTCGAGGTGAGGCTGCCTGAGTGCAGAGCAGAGGGGACAGTCCCCTCCTCTGCCTGGCTGGCGATGCTGTGCCTGATGCCCCCCCAGGACATGGGTGGCTCTCCTGGCTGCCAGGGCACTGCTGAGTCATATTTATCTTCTATTGACCAGAACCTGCAGATTCCTTTCCTCAACAGCTGCTGTTGAGATATCTAGAATTTCATGCCCTTTTCTGTACTCTCTTGAATCATGGCATATTTTAATTTGGCATCAGTGATGAACCTGCCATCTGCATCTCTAGCTACTCAGATGTAGTATGGTATTTGCAGTTCTGGTTTTAGTTATTATAAAGAGACTCTGGTAACAATCAAAACTTTTTCATGTTTTCCCTCTCCTAGTAACAGTGTTAATTTTGACTGCTGTGTTTCTTGGCCTGTTGGAAGGATTCAGACAACCTAACAGTTATCCAATTTCTTTCTGGGTAGAATGGGCCTTCTAGCCAGAGACGAAGATTCAACCCACAGCACCAAAACATGCGGCTCAATGGATCTCATAAGTCACAAAGTGCCAGTAATGAGGCAGATCAAAATACAAAGAGTGGTTCCAGGTCTGAGCACAGAAGACAGCAGCATAACAGCTTTCGATCTAAAAACAAAGGAGCTATGAAAAATCAAGAGCAGTCTACAACTGCAAGGACCACAGAGAATCCAACGCATTCGGAGAAGTCCCGACGGAAGCATCACACGCCGGACACCGCAGACCACAGGCCTTTCCAAGGCAGGGTGTCACAATGCAATTTATGTCCTGCAAGAATGGAGGTCTCTGCTGATGCCACTGTTCTTTCAGTGCCAGCTGTGACTTTGGTGGCTTAAAATGTCACAGTGATGGCAGGCAGAGAAATTTAATCTCTTCATTTTAGTTCCTTGCTCGAAAAGCTTGTTGGTGAAGAAAATAAGTCAGAACATAGTCTTTTAAATCTTTTGCTGCTTAAAACTTGTTGGTATCTTTATTACTTGCTAATTATCAAATTAAATCATACTTCCAAGGCTTTCCCCAGTATGTTCACGTTTATTTTGTCATGACTGTACGGAATCTTACCAAAGCAGCATTTATTTCTTAGAAAAAAGAAATCTAGATTGGAAAGATAAATTGATAATTAAATTCATAATAGCAAAAACCTGTTGTAGATACGTGGTTATACCAGCCAACATTATTATTTCATAGAACAGCCTGTATTAGAAGGATCCCAGGAAGTTTGTATGCTGTGGTCTGCAATGAAATCAAATAATCTTATAGAATTTTTCAGCAAATCTCTATACACCTCTTCTTTTTTGTGCGTGTATACACGTACATGCATGCACACTGTATACGCAGAGAGTATTGTTCTCTACAAGAAGAGTTGACAAAGCAGTTCATTTGATTTTAGCTTACTGTTCCATAATCTGAGATCTTTAAATTCAAGTATAAATTGTATTAAATGTATTACATATTGGTATTTTTCATGGACAAACTATTTTTATGAGGCTGAGGAAATACGCTCATTTAAGTTTGGAATGTATATATAATGGCTATTCAGATGCACAGCCCTGTTCTCCATCCTTATCAGCCACTTTTCTATGACTAGTTGGATTTATTTTTTGCATATGAAAAGTTGCAGGTCTTCTAGACTTGAATTCAAATTATTTTTCTATATTTTTGCTGTAGGAACCATCTGTCCATAACAAGAGCTATGAGTAATAAATTACTTAGTCTTTATGTTCTGAGTCTGTATTTCAGAAAACCTGTTTCTTCCAAATAATTAAAATCTTCTTTCTAAAATACTCTGGTGTTTGCTGCTTTGCAGTGCCTAATCTTGTGCTCTTACCCAAATCGTATTTGCTTAGTTGAACTGGTATCAGTGGGAGGCTTTCAGCTGAGTTTGGACAGGACTAGGCTTTTGCTTCTAGCTTGATTCTAATGCCACAGCGCACAAAACAACCTTGCCATGAGAGCAATGAACGCATTTTAAAGTAAGTTACTGTTTAACATAGTAAGGTGTCAGAATCCAGAGCTGGCATCAGGTAACCTATTGGCCCAAATGTCAGAATCAGAAAGGTGTAAAAGGTCAGTAAGATTGACCTCT
This sequence comes from Corvus brachyrhynchos, assembly GCF_000691975.1. Taxonomy (NCBI): domain Eukaryota; kingdom Metazoa; phylum Chordata; class Aves; order Passeriformes; family Corvidae; genus Corvus; species Corvus brachyrhynchos. Next base: position 586,005 of record NW_008235977.1, on the reverse strand, counting down.
CCTCTCATCCAGGTCAGTAAAAGCAGGAGGACACTTGAGCAGCTTTAGAAGTTTTTACACCTAGGTGATTGTTCGCTGTTGCTTTTTACCAGTTTCCTCTGCCTAATTCCTGTTCATTGACTGCACACTTCCTTAGTACTGACAGGACTGGTATTCCTCTGGGGCCCTTGAAAAATAATCTCCAAGGGAAGAGCGAGGTGCATTCCTTAATTTTGTTTTTCTCTTGATATACGCATACAGTGTCCCATGTGTGAATATTGGTAAAACCTGATTTTAAAAGGCAAGTAACTCATCTTCATCTGGAAGAGTGGTGAAAGAAAAATAAATGTGTAGGTAGACACTGGCTTTCTTAGCATTGCAAGCACTGCTATTATCCTAGTTAATTACCTATCACGCTTTTAAGCTGAATATTTTGGAGTAAATGAAAATGAAAGTCCAGAATCTCTGTTGTGCATACCCATCAGATAGGTAGCTTCTCAAAATTTATCTGCTGCCTTACAGTTTGACTGTAACCTCACTCTGAGATGTAATTACAAATTTCATGCAGATATTTCACAGGAATTTCTTATATTATCCATATATGTTGTGAAATGTCTCTTCCCGTAATCCTTTCTAAAAAAAGAAAACCTAACTTACCTGTAATAACATTTATTCCTTCCTTATAGCTTCTACACTTGACTATTGATTACTGCATTATTGAAAGCTGCTTTATTCCTTAAGTCAGTTTCTCACAAGCTGCCTTCTGCAGATAAATAAATACAATCTGTAACATAAGGCATAACTCAGCACAACAGGACCACCTTGTGCTCTTCAGTACCAGCCAAGCTTTGATGTACTGGAGGCTCAGTATGTGACAGATGCAGGACTAACAGGTGAGAGATGGCGTTTCTCTCTTCTCTTGTGATGCAAAAACATCTTCCTTGTTAAAGAGCTGTGCGTGGGTTTGGTTAGGCTGAGGAGTGAGCTGCTTGTGGGAATGCTGCACACCAAGTTTTGTCTAGTATCTCTACTGGTTTGGGAAGGTTATTCCAATACACATTTTAACCACATTATGTGGCTGTGCTCTGAAACTGTGTCAGAATCTTCATCTTTCATTTCATGTGTCTGTATGCTTGGAATTACATCTGCCAATTTCTAGGAGTGTTTTACTGTTCATGGTAGTTACAAATAGCCAAATGCTCTTGCACCCATCTTCAGCAGAACTCTGTTTTATCTTCTCATTACAGAGACAACTACATGCAATTCTCCTTTTAATGTGAGGGACTTGTAGAGAGGCAGTGAGGGAGTTTATGGCAGGGCAAGGTTTCCTTTCCAGGCCAAAGTCCCCTCAATTAGCAAAGCAAATGCAGCTGTTTGGCCTCACTCAAACAGAAACATGGAATTCCCACTGCACTTCATGCTCTTCCAGAAGCGGAAAAACACCTTAAAGGGGCAGTACTTTAAAGCAGATTGAATCTGTTTATCTTTTGTGTAAGATTAAATTAAGAGTTAGGGCAGAACCCAGCAAAATAAAGATCCAAACACGCAGTTGGAAAACTAAAAAGCAAAGTAACTTTATACAAGTCAAGCTTTTTGGAAAACTTACATTAGTTAACCATGTTTGGGGGAAAAAAAATACTTAATGAGCTTGAAAATGTCACCTTGAAAGAAAAATTAATTATTCTGGAATTGGAGTAACTTGTTGAACATGGTCTTTTCTGAACATGATCTCTTCTATAATGATTTATAATTTTACAAAGATTCAAAGTAAACCATTGTCACACCACTTGACAATGCATCTAGTTCCATTCACCACGAAGGTTAATGCTGTCCATCTATCAAAAAACTGTTCAATATCACTCTTAGCAGTTAATAGAAATGGAACAAGATTCTATTATATAAAAAACATGCTGGAAGTGCCTACTTAGATAAGTTAAAAGACCAGGTTTACACCCCATCCAGTTAAAAATAAGTAAGTAAAATCAAGCCTTCTTTCTTTACCTCTTCACCACTTTCTCATTTCATCTGCTGAAATTCAAGGGGGTTGTTTTTTATTCTTTTAACCACATGCTGGTATGTCCAGGACAAAGAGAAGACTCATTAATGCTGCTGTAATGCAAACTACACGAATGCTACTTGAAAAATACTGTGCTACAAAATAATTAAGTGAACACTGAGGTAGTACAAACTCATAAAGTCCTGTAGGAATATTCTCAAAGCTTTTTCTTCTATGTCTTTTCTCATCTAAATTATATTCTCTGATTCTATGTTTATAGAAGCTTTCTAAATTCAAAAGTTGAAAGAAATCAGCCTTAGAAAGCATTGTAAAAAGATTTTAAGGTGCACAGTGAAGTGCTCAGCTGTTGAATAAATAGTGAAGTAGAACTCACACAGAAGATAAGTATTAAAAACTGTTTCAGTCAGATTATTATGAAAAACAAATTTCACAAACTTAGTCTCAGTGATGAATTGCATGTTCAATGAATAGTAGATTATATTATGTTAGTATCTTTCCATAATTTCTGCTTTGTCCTTTGTTCAGTGAAAGTTTTTTTGTTGAGACAGGAAGAGCCTTGGGATTGTTGATCTTCAGGTTTATTTTTAGAGAAGAAACACTAGCTTAAATACTCTAAAGGTCAGCTGGTCTTCCATATACACACCAATAGCAGAAATTATAGTCCTCTACACCTTTATAGTGCCTACTGCTCATGGCAAAATGTCTCCTTAAGAGTATGTTAGTACATGAAAAATTGGGTTTTTTTCACTTGTACAAATTATGTTTCAAGTCCTTATGGCTGGGATAAAAGCCTGAAAATGTGATGTCTTTAAGTGACCTAGCAAATAAAACATTTAAAGAACCCTTCTGTAATTCTAATAGTCTCAGGAATTTTTAGAACTTGCATTCTGGCAATGTTCTCAGTGTTCAGAGGCAGCTGTATTTACTGTGCTGGAGAAGTAAAAGCAGTCATAAAACCAGCAAAAAAACCCCAGCACCCAACTGTAAGCAAGGGTACAAAACAAAGCCAGGTTTTGTTCACTGATTTAAACAACTAAAAGGGCTCTTGAAAATCAGTGATCCAAACTTGCCTTTCCTCTGCTGATAGAAACATACAGCAGCTCTTTGTTTCACTATCATTACTCAACATCTGCCCTGGTACAAGAATGTCTCCTCCAGCTTGCACGAGGGGAAGAAGGGAGACTTTTACTTCAAACCGCGGCACTCCAACCTCAACTTCTGTGCTTTGCTGCCTGCAAGTTGAGGTTGTCCCCTCCTGATCTGAAGGGACCTGCAGAAGGACACAAAAAGCCAGGTGTAACTCAGACCCTGCAGCCCCAGAAAAGCCACCCCCCAGCGGTGTGACACAAAAATGCCGAGGCTGCACCGAGGCTGTACCAGTGGCAGATCACACCACGGTACTGTGTGTCTGTACATGTGTGCCCCTGGAAAAGCAGCCTTGTTACTCACACAGCACACTTCTTGCCTTCCTGTATTTCTGCATTTTCTCTCTGTGTACAAGCACAGGTGATTCCTTTCATTGCTGCTAATAACAAAAATGGTGATTTACCCTCACCAGAAGTGACAGTGCATTCAACTTCTGGTGTCTCTGCAGCACTCAGTATGTTGCACACTTGTGGCAAACTTGTATCTAATAAAAGCTTATTTTTATCTATTTTTCCCCCACTTTAAAGGTACAAATTGAGGTTCACTGTAGTTAATGTTAACTGTAGTTGAAGTTGGTAAAGAGGTCTTCTTTAATGCTGTGCAAGTACTCACGTTAAGGTACAGCCCAACAGAAATACAAATGGGAGTTACTGGAATGTTAAACTGCATGTGCTCTGTGCTTGAGTGATTTTTTTAATCCATTTTTCTTCCTCCCTTCCCAACATCTAAAAAATATCTAGAAATAAAGCAGAAAACACACTTCAGTGCTCACTTAAAACAATTTCTTTCTGTGCTTTTCACTATTTTTTTCATCACAATTTTCTACCTAATCTTTGAATAAAGGATCACATGAGATGATGACCTCTTCTTTGACCATATAATACAGAGCTGTCCAGTCTATCAGACTGAGCCAAACATTAGCCATCCACTTTATCATTCTTAAGCGTAATACTTTCTGCTAATACAGCTGGATCTTTCTTGTTTAGTACTGTAGAGGTAGTAGGAATTTCAATAGCAGCACTGTCCTGTTGGCTTGTTTTACTGGATGCAGAAGAAGGTGGCTGAGATGGTGTCACAAGAAAAAGCGGAGTCCTTTTCAGCTTCACTACACGGTTGTTCACAGGCTTCTTACTCTGTGCAGCTTGGAATGTCATTTGGCTCATTGTCCCATTGCCAGCACTCTGCCTTCCATAGACAGCCTGGGAATTGCTGGGCACTGATGTGCATGTTGTGGATGTGGTTTCAGAAGCTTCTTTGTGGAGCATCAAACTTTGACTATGGGGTTGTTTAGGAATTGCTGCAGAATATGAAGCATTGCAAGCAGCTACCTTTAATGAAGATGAATTCTTGACTTTTATGTGGGTACTTGTTGAGGGACCTGAGAATCTAATTGGCTTGGGACCCACTTTACATGGTAAACAGCCTTCCTCTTCAGTATAGTCGATTAATCGTCTGTAAAACAAAGAACTTCAATTTTAAGAATGAACTGTATACCTAAATTATTATTTTTATAACATTATTACAAAACAGACCATCTGCAACAGCCATATACAATTAGGTTTAAATGATACTGTAACAAGCATAAATTATGGTTCCCAACACTTCATGACTACAATCAGGGTTGCCTTTTGTGAATAGAACTATCAATCTCTTCTCCCTCTCTAAGATGACACATTAAAAACCGTAGCAGCGAGGTGGCTGTCGGCTGGCTCAGGTACCGGTGCAATGGCACCTGCAAAAGGCTGCTTTTAGGCAATGTATTGAGAACGGAGGTGTAATCAAAACTATTGCCATAAAACTGCAGAGAGGAAGTTCTAGAAATTCCTTCTAAAAAGAAGATATCTTATAGCAGTGAAAATCAGTTAACCTTTTAAAGTTTTCACCTAAATTTCTGGTTTAGCAGTCCATTCAACTAATACTGCTCGCTAGTTTTTGAAGTTACTCCTTGGCAGGCTGCTGAGATTTCTCAGCAGCCTAAAAAAAAATGTAATTTGTTTCTAGCAAGTTCAGTTGTGCAATTAAGCTCAGACATTTTATTAAAATGTAAATTAAAAAACCAGAAAGCTCAACGTGCATAGATACTTAAAGAACCTGAAATTATAGAGGGGTAAAAAACCAGACTGCACTGTATCTGTGCTTAAATTTAAGCCATTTATGCAAATCAGCATACCTTTTATAAACTGGAGGCATATGATGCAAACTGCCTCTCAGAGGGCGTTCTTCCAGAGTCCAACATTCAATCAGCTCCTGAGGCACTCTCCAGTAGCTGACACCTACATTTCAAAGCAATATTGTACAGATAAGCTGAGACAACACAGCCATGCATGTTTACACCTGACTAAATACATGAATACATGTATTTTATTATGCAGAATTTCAGCTCTGAACCTGCTGACATGAGCACTGCTTACAGCCAGCATGCTGCTTCATTCGTGTTAACTCGTGTCCCCTCTCTGAACATCCTGTAAAACATTTTCCCCCCTAAACAGACACTACTATTGTACAATGTTATGAATGAAAGTTTATCCAGAGTTTTTATTATACTTAATTGGTAAATATTTTTCTTATTTTTATGTTAAAAAGTAGTAACACTGAAATAAAAAATTATTACCTCTCCCTTCCCAGGCATTGAAAGCATCCATCATCTTTTTCAGCTCAGCTACTGAGTAATAGCTCCAGATGTATTGGATGTTATTTCCAGCTTCTCTAGAAACATTGTTTTAAATGTAACAGTTATGTGATTAGTTAGCTAAGTCCTTAAAAATGCACCACTGGTGAAATATATCATTCTTTTTACCAAATCCTAACTATAAGGACTTAGCAGTAAATGTTTTATAATGCAGAAAGGAAAATGTTACTCTGATTTTGGTTTTATTCAAATAAGAGGTGGTAACCCTCCTGTGAATGCCTATTGCCAAAAATGGATATTCATGAAAGAATAGATGTTCATAGAAGAATAATTACAGAATTAATTATGTAAAACCTATTTTTCTAGAATACATAGTAAGAGAACCGATACCTGATATATTATGTTTCTAAATACTCTTGGAATAAATATTAATGTTCCCAGCCTAAATTTAGGAAGATATCCATCGTAATTATAAAGATGGTGAAGTATCAAGAGCTTTATCTTAATCAAAAAATGCACAGTGAAGTTCACTTCTGACACTGCACTGTGAGAGTGACAAAGACCAACTGCTTTCAGCTGTAAGTACAGGTCTACCAATAACTTCCAATTACTGCCATGTAAATACATTAATAGTGTAGTACAGCTGTACAGGTTCTTTAGAGAATTAAAACCATTTCCTTTCATCTTTGGTTCTCAGTGTTCAGCTATCTGAGAAGACTGCACAAAAGAACTGCATGAATCACAACCAACTTTGCAAATATTTCTGGGGGGTTTTCTGTAAGGGGATTTATTCACTGTATTTAGTGTAAATATTAGTAAATTTTAATTGTTGAGACATTTTAAAAATAGTAAGTCAAACAGAGTTAAGAACTTACAATAACAGCATGCTAAACCACCTTGTGTATACTCTCAAATTCTGAACCTCCAGGCTTAGTTTTTCTCTTATTTGTTTAATGTGACCATTCTATTATCCAGCTGGAAAGATTCCTTCCACAGATTTATAGTACAATAATGCTGCATTGTGTTACATATCATAATAATCAGGCATAATTATAATATGTATTTATTCTCACTTCACAGTGCTTTCATCTGTGACAGTCACCTTACCTTTTGTACATGCTTTTACTATGAATTTTCATTCCTAGCACCTTATTAATTGCATCAGTCCCATCAGCTCTTGTGGCATACACACCAATAATTTTACTTTCACAGCTTGCTCCGGAAGTGTTGAGATAGTGCAGGACCCAAACTGTAGGCTTGGTACAAACTAAATTGTAAGAATCACAGAAATCCAACAAAGCCTGGGAAAAAAACATAAAACATATAGAATACTAATAAGAATGCAGTATTTTCAGTTGAATGAGCTTTCATAATTAAGTTTTCTTAACTGTACCAGTGAGCTCTTTTACGTAAATCAAGGAGGCAGTTTTTCTAGAATAATGTCTTCAGTTTTTTTTTATCTGATGTTACCAGAGAATGTTGTGAAACTAAGAGGTTCACAGAAAGGCAACAGAAATAGTTAAAGGCAAGGCAACTCCTTAACATGCAGAGAAACTGAAAGGCCTGGAATTGTTTTACACCTTTCAAAAGGAAAAGAGGAAGAGAGAGTGTGAAATACAGAGAAAAGTAACTTGCTAAGAGAACACAGATGACTATCAGGAATAACACAGCCAGACCTGGTAAGACAAGTTAATTTCCTACTAGTTAATTAGAATTAGATTTTAAGCTACAATACTCTAAAACCTGAGGATTTTAAATAATACACTAATTTTCTTTTCTCCTTTCTCATTCTAAAAAACCAGTCAAGTACATTTTGTCATTACAAGTTTTAGGATGAATTTGTAAAACTGAAAAAGAAACCCCAACCCAAACACCTTGAAGGGATCAAATCTAATTTCAAATAAAATTTGAAGCCAAATAGGAAACTAAATGTCCTTCCTACTACACAAGTTCTACAGCAAATTTGCATGTATAACACTCAAACTGTTGCTGTATTGCAATGATGGTAAAAACTGGTGACCTTAACTATACTGACTGCATTACCAACTCTAGGATTTGTTAACATAAAACTCTGGATTTACTCATGATTTAGTGTGGTCACTATAAACTGCTAACTTGGACATTCTATAGCTTTAGTGTTTGGTGCTAATGAATGGCATGGGTTAGAAAGTTCAGCATTAAAAATGTTAAGAAATGTCAAGACCTTTTTAAGCTCTATATTGGACCTTGAAGAATATGTCTCCATTTCATTGGCCAAATGATCAGACAGACTGTATGGATAAGGGATTCCAAAATAATCTGCTTCCTCCTGCAGTGCAGTTCGAACTTGTTCATCTCCAGGAATCTGAACTTCTCCATGAAGATAATCCAAAAGATATTTAAAGAGGTTTCCATCTCGATCAATTTGACATGCTCCTGAAAACATAAAATATTGTTTCCAGCAAGTGAAAACAAACATATCACATTCTACCAAATCATCAAATAGAGCCTTTTGTATAAAACTTCTGTACTGGTTTTACTTAGTAGGAATATACTGTCTTTACTCTTTTAATATTGTATTTTGTTTCCCTGGGATATTTGTTATTTGAAGATACAGTTCCTAGTGCAGTAAACATTTATTTGCATTTCAGTGAAATCACTAATCTACATAGGACCATAGCAACATACAACCTCAGCTGTGCTGTAATCTGCTTAAAATGCTAAAATCTAATTCTAGATGCATTTCTAATTCTAACTGCAGGTGCAGCTTTACTCACTATTGCAGGGATCTTTTCAATTTTGCTTCTAGACCATTTAAAAGTGTTAAAATTAGCATCAGTTCCAGTACACATCTAGTCAAACCTTCCCTGAATATTGCTCAATTGCTACTGTATTTGTTTCTTTTTCTCTCCTTTGCTTGAAGGGCTCAACCAACCAAACCATACTGTCTGTACAACAGGCTGTTCACTGCAACTGTGAAAGATGGTAGCAAAGTCCTGCTCTGTTATGCAAAGTCCATATGTTAAACATTTTAGGTATTTTAAACAGTCTAATGTGTGCAACAAGGCATTACTATTCTTCATCCATTGTGTCTTTTAACTGGACCTACTTTGGCAGGATTTCTAAGGCACAAACAAGTGTGAAATTTGACCCATGAATAGTTTTATTCGAACTTTTATATCAAGCCATGGTGGTGAAAAATGCAATCTTTACTGGGTAATGAAGTATTCTGAAACAAAGTATTCTGACCCAATTCTCCTTATGCGATGAACAGAGGGAATGAGATGCCTCTGGATAATATAAAGGTTCACAAACAGGATCCAAGATAAATGCCACATACTCTGCCAACTTCATTTTATCTATTTTCATATTCTCACTGAAGAAGTACATTCTAAAACCCCAGTTTGGATTGGAACAAGGCGGGGTAAGCACTGTATAAATGTGTGTGTTTGCAAGCATGAGTAGCCTTGTGGAATTCAGATGAACTACCTGTATGTATAAAGTCATGCATGCAGAATTGTTTTACATCCTGGAATTAGAAGCCAACAGATGCTCAGCAGACTGGGAAAAGAGATCTACTATAAAATGCATGAATATATATAAAAGCATGTATTTGCCAGAGAGTTCTGTGATCAGAATGTGATATTTACAGCTTCAACATATTTACCAGACTCATCCACTTTTAGAGGAAAGCGTCCACTAAACATGGAAGCCAGCATGGAATCCTTAAAGCGGCACAGAGACTCGCGCCTGGCTGTGTATAAGCAGCCTCGTACATTCAGTCGTAGGATATCCTGGACATCTTCAACCTTGCCCTCTTCCATTGCATTTGCCACTGATGATGTTCATTACGAGCTACTGGAACCTAAAACAGAAACAAACAGAAGTCAAACTACTGCCAGCTACAGACTTAACATATCACATACAAGACCTAAGCAATAGTTCAGCTCCAGCATGTCTGTAACAGGAAACTGCTTTGAAAACAGTTCTGGAGACATAACAGTGCAAATAGCCAAATATTCTGCACCTTTACTGTAAAAAACTATGGCATTTTCCTTTGCTAGGAAACACAAAGCTTACCCTTTCGAGACAAATGGGCAAGCAGAGTTACATGGTCAGGGTGTGCGACCAGAGCTCTGGAAGGAAACCCTGGGTAATCCTGAGTACAGTTCACAGCACTAAAAATGCAGCTATTTTTGTACGAATGACAACGTGGCTTCTTTAAAAATCGATTTTTAATTAAGGCTGCTTTAACTTCCTGGGCCGCTCGCTCGCTCGCTC
>NW_008235977.1:570772-575386 GCF_000691975.1 Corvus brachyrhynchos | reverse complement strand
GAGCTGATATTTTTGTTTGTTTAATTACAAGTGTGGGTTTATTCAGAGTGGGTTTGATTCTATTGCTGTTTCTATAGTCTCAGTAGTCCGAATCATAGAATGATTTGGGTTGGAACGGGACCTTGAAGATCATCTACTTCCGACCCCCTGCCTTGAATACTGAGGGGGCATCCACAGCTTCTTTGGGCAACTTGTTCCAGTGCCTCACCACCTCCACAGTAGAGGTTGTTTTTTTTTCCCCCTCATAACTAATCTAAGCCTGTTCTCTTTCAATTTGAACTCATTTCCTCTTGTCCTGGCACTACATGCTCTTGTAAATACTCTAGGCCCATCTTTCCTATAAGTTCCTGTAAGGTAGTGGAAGGCTGCAATTAGGTCACCCTGGAACCTTCTCTTTTCCAGACTGAACAATCCCAATTCTCTCAGCCTTCCCTCAAAGAAGAGGTATTCCATCCCTCAACTTGGTGGCCTCCTCTGAATGCACTCCACCAGGTCCCTGTCCTTCCTGTGCTGGGGCCCCCAGAGCTGGATTCAGTGTGCCAGGTGGGATTGCAGAGCAGACGGGCAGAATCCCCTGCTCTGCTGCCCACAGGGCTTTGGATGCAGCCCAGGACACATCTGGCTTTCTGGGCTGCAACTGCACATTGCTGGGTCATGTCCAGCCTCTCCTCCACCAGTTCCCCCCAGGTCCTCAGCAGGACTGCTCTGGATCTGAGAGCAGCTTGAGCTGACTCCTGACGTGGTGCTGCTGGTAGATGAAGTTCTCTTCCAACCTTGATGATTCTGTCATTCTGTGGTTCTGTAATGCAGGCAAGATGCCTCACCCTTAGTCATGTCCAAAAGACATACAGAAAGTGTCCTGTTAAATTCCTTATGTCTGACATAGAGTTGTGTAGTCATCAAAATGCAAGTGTAAACAACAGAAAGGTAAAGAAAATAAGTTCTCGTTATGCTGTTGTCTCAGCCTCGTTACGCAGAGTTTACGTGCATGAAAAATATTTCTAAAAGGCAGCTGCATTTTCTAAAAAAAAAAAATTACAACATTATCTCTAGTTCCCACTTAATTCTCCTTTATTTGCTTACAATGTTTGGGTTTTTGCCATAACATACAGTAAGAAACTATCCTTGTGGATACAACTGCCAAATAACTAGGAGTTGTGTGCAGAAGTTAACAGCGCCAAACTCTGGATTTCTGCAGGCTTTCTGGAAGCTCTTTTACGAGCTGGTTATATGTTTAGAATATATAATATGCAATATATTATATAAAATATGTAATATTTGATCCATCATATTTACTATATAATGAGATAACTATATCTAAAATGTGAACAGTATTTTAATTGCTACCTCAAGTCCAGTAAAAATCCACTTACTTAACTGTACGCTGCACATATAACAAATGTGCCTATATTGTATTTAAATAGTTTACTCAGTTATATCTGCAATTCCTATTGATTTTCATCTTGTATCATCCTAATTTTTTAGTCATGATTTCCTTTTGGAGGTGTTTTGTCACCAATTTAAGGTATTTAAAACTTCAGCCAGTGAAGTTCAACCACTTCACTTTCTACAGGGTCAAATCAAACAATGTCTAACTCAGAGCAGCTTGTGCTTGCTTTATTCTGGTCTGTTACTACACTTTTATTTTTGAGAATACCTAAATATTCATAGGCTACAGTGTTTTCAGTTAATATTTAGGACAATAAACTTTTAATTCAGATTTCCCTTCAGTCAAGTGAAAAACATTAAAGGCAAGAGCCGTATAAATCACATAAATCATCATCTGGTCCTAGTAGGGCGATAATAAATTCTCTTTGAAATTGTGTAACTTTGAGCGATCACTTACTACTTAAAACTCACTTCTTTTTATCTTAATGCAGATTTGCATTAGAATGGCAGTTCAAGCCATTTAGTAAAGCCATAAAGGAAACGTGTTTCATTTTTCTTGGCATCTAATCATGCTCCAGTTGCAGCAAAGAGAGGGAATGGCATGCCAAGCACCATGGCTCTCCTGTGCTCCCTGGACAGTTCTTGGCCAAGAGTGTACCCAGAGGCCAGGTCTCTGATGTTTAATGTCTAATGAATTAACACAAGTTACATGTGACTGAATGCAATACAGGCTGATAATTCATGGATGTTGGATTTACTGTAAAACAAGTGAAAATAAGTATAACAGATTGTTTTCGGGGAATAATGGTATCTAATTTAACTGTATCTTTTGTAAGGATATGTTTTCCCTTACTCACTGGGAATTGTTCATGCATAGCAATTGCAACTTAAATGTGGCCATTGTTGTCAAATGTTACAGTGTAAGTGCAAACTCCAGCCTTTCTCACTCTAAAACATTCACTTAATGAAGCTGCAGCTTTCCATGCTTCTTTTCACCTTTAAGCTTACTAATTTCAGTCAAATTTGACAGAGAGGCAAGAGGCATTAAGAAATGGATTTTTCATGAAGCTTGTGCAAGAAGGGCTGTGATTAGAGGAAGATTGGTTCTTAATACTGTAATTTCAGGAAAAGCTATAGCATGAGCTTGGGTCCTGTTGGACATCAGAAAATCCACAGAGGGAGAAGCTGTTCTACATAATCCACGCACCAGAAGTGCTTTAGTCATAGCTCACACTTTATTAGGCCCTACAGGATTAATTCCTCAACCAAGATTCTTCTCAGACAGAATATGTAGGTATCTAGTAAGGTACAAATTCAGTTCCCACATGATTAGAGCTTTCACAACAGTCTGTGTGTTTTTCCCTCACTACCTTTCATTTCTATTCAGTTTAAAGACCAGTCATATGATCCCAAGTGACTGAAACCCATAATTCTGCTCTTAATATACATTTAAGATATATAGGCTGTGAAAGTTGGCAGTGCTTTAAGTTCTTCCCCACTTTGAGTAGCTGGCAATTAACTGCAGATTTTTACATGTGAAGTGTTACAGTGTGGGAGTTCCTGAGTGAAGTGTGAAGGAAAGTATGACCATGGGTGGAAATGCAATACTTCTCATTTTGTTTTAAATTTATTGCCTGCAGTAGTGACATAAACACTAAATGGAAGCAAATCAGTGATTGCCTCTTCAAGACTTGAGACCATTGTGGAATTGGAGGAAATGAAAGCACGTTGTTGTATCTGGAGGAAAACACTGCTTTGTGGAAAGGAGAAGGAGGTAAGTTTTATTTGATTGGTTTTCTATTTTTAAAGTTATGTAAGGTTATTTGCTCTTTTATTTGGCCAGAGTTTATAGTGGCTACAATCACTTCCAAGTTTCCTTGTAAGGGAAAATGTACCAAAAATATATGACGTGCTGGATCAAAGCTGTATTTTAAGGGTTTTGCATAGAAGCATAGGGTTTTGCAGCTTCAGGGCCACACTGAGAACTCTGTCATACATCATTCACTATAAAAGGTAGAAGAGAGAGACTCTCTAGATGCTCTTTAGAGCAGACTGTGAAATTAGTACATTCATGAAGATCCATTTTCACATAATGCTACTGATATTTCATGTGTGATTCCTTTGACTTACTTTATAGCATATTGTAATGTTAGCACACAGCAAGGCAAGGTTTTTGTGACAATTAATACATTACAGAAACTGATGCTGTTTTTTATTTCAACCTTCTGCATCTCTGTAAATCTTCAAATAAAACATTAACTCTGCTTACTCCAAAATTACCAATTCCTGGATCAAATTTTGCAATTAATGTCCACGTGAGCTAATGGTATAACTGGGCACACATTGCCAGTGAAAGAGAATGTATGTGAAGAGAGTGTTAAAGAGCTTTTGGACTCAGAAGAGATCTTGGGGAAAAACATTTAATTAGACTAAAACACTTCCATGCAATTCAAACTCCTAATAATACCTGAACCACATTAAAAGTGGGCTTGCTCAGATTCTGTTGGCAGAGAATTCCTGCCCTTGCAAGTCTGTAGATATGCAGGTAGCATATAATCTACTAGGCTGTAAATTTATCACTGTTGTCTTCCTAACTGCCCTGATGCCTGTCTATTTTGTTTGTTATTCCATGTATTAGTAATAGCTCAAAATCAGCCAGAAAGAAATGTAACTTGCCATTGAGAAGGAATTACATGTTTTTCTCCCTTAAACCTAAAGGAAATCTTTGAACTGAAAGCCAAACACCTTAAACTCTTCCTATAAATCTCTGACAGCTAAGTGGAGTATCTGGAGTTTTCTACTCCCTTCCTCACAGGGCACTGAGATCGATGCTAAGCGTTCATACTCTTAATATCTATTTTTCTTAAACTTACTTGTATGTCATTAATGGTTGGTATTTAAAATGGTTTTCAAAGATACATAGCTGAGAAGTTATAGACAGCCCACTCCTTTTTAAAACACGCAGAGATGTCACCAAAGAGCCGGAACCGTGAATTAGCCGTTAATGATTTACGCATATCCCACTTCTGAAACGTCCGTGACCGAATGCAAGAGCACAGGTGAACTGTTTTAACATGGGAGATTCTGCATGTATGTGGCCTCTACAGCGCCTTTCCCGCGGCTGTGGCTGTCCACAGGGGCCGGGATTGCACGGAGCCGTCCCGGCGGGGCTGTGCGCGTTCCCTGCGGAAGGCGCAGCTCCCGGGCAGCGTGAGGCGCGCTCCG
>NW_008235977.1:525455-570627 GCF_000691975.1 Corvus brachyrhynchos | reverse complement strand
CGGGGCCTCGCCGGGAGCCCGCCCTCCCTCCCGCACCGGTGCTGGCCGGCCGGTCTCTCCCTCTCTCTCTTTCGGGTTAACTTTACAGCGTTTGTAATGCGGTTTATTTAAATGTGTCGGCTTTAAATCTGTCCTGACAAAGAGCAAGCTGGTCTGGTGGTATTGTGAAGTGATAGAACTTTGGGGTTTTCCCCTTTTGTGTCTAAACTTGGATAGTTAACTGGAATAGACAGGTTAAAAAACTCTGTGATCCTTTCAGGTTTCATGGTTTACTAGTTAAGTATTTTGCCTCTCTGTGTTAATGTCTCAATGCGTTAATTCATTAATCTGTTTTAATTGACTGAACAAAGGTAAAGACCAAAGCAATGTCTTCAACTTCAGACACAGAAATCCTCATAAGACATAATAAATTCAATTTTAACAAGTGTCAAGAAGATCATTTATTTATTTGGACGTTCCCCTTGACAGTGTACAGGTTCATTTTGGGGATGGATAAAGGCACAACTGTGAAATCATCATCTGCCATGTTCACCTCAAATGCTGCTAGAGGACATGTAAAGAAGAGGGATGGAACATTACAAGCTGCAAAATGGAATGCTTCTTTAGCTTCTAAAATCAAAACTAAATTAATAAGTAAGTCCTGTTAAAATTGAGGCCGTGTACTGTACTTAGAATGTACAGCTTCAAAAGGAATAGTAATTGTATTTAACATGATTTGCTGAAATTCTGCCTGTTAAAAACGTTCTGTAACATAAGTGTAGGTAGGTTTTCATTAGGATGGTGGAAGATATATGTTCATATATTTAAAGCTTTTTTCTTTATGTTGGCAAAACTCACATTTATTATCAGAATCGTTGAATGTTTTCATTTGTAGAATTTATATTTTTTTCTTAAATTTGTAAGCATTTTTCTGCTTGTGAAACTATCCATTTTTAAATGTTTTCTTCTTAAAATAATCTTATTTTTAAAAATCCAGACTAGAGCAGAATCTATGCATGAAATAAGCTTGAAACAGACAGAGTAGTCATCAGAATGACAGCCACATAAACAGTTTTATATTGGAAAGGGTTAGGCTTTGCTGCTGTTGCACCAGAACCTACAGAAATGTTGTCATACAGTGATAGTTCACACAGGGAATTAAAGCTGTTGAAAATAACATTATTTTGTCTCCTTTAGATAACTCATCTATGTTTAAAGTATCTTTACAACAAAATAACAAAGCATTAGCTGTGGCTTTGAGTGTTGAAAAAGAAAATTCTCGCAAGCTAAAGAATGAGAAGATTTTTCTTCAGAAGGAAGTAGAAAAACTCCAGCTTCATAATATCTCACTTCGTCAAAAACTAACCTGTTTGGTATGCTGTAAATAATATCATTTAAACTTAGACCAGCTAAACTAAGCTTTTAACTTTTTTTGAAACTTAATATTACTTCTTAAAGTGGTGGTTTAAAACACATCTCAGATTTGTGAAGTTGTAACACCTGACAGCATAGTATTTACATTTTATTTTTCCTTCATAGCTTTTTTTGAACTATTTTGTCTATCAGCGTGTGTATCTATAGCTATTTTAGTCCCAGGTTCACCTTTATATTTATAGCTATTTAGAAGCGTTTGTGCTCAATTAAATCTAAAAAAAAATTGCAGTATAGATTCACCTTTTATATCTTGTCTCTTCTTACAGCAGAAGCCACTTAAAATACATTTTTTCTATTATATGCAGAATAAAACTCTTATTGGAATCGATGCATTTTTGAATGAAAACCTCTTAACTGCAATAGAAATAAGCAGTCCTTCTGAGGTAAGATGTTTTTTGAACTTTACCGTATTGAACTCATCTTCCAAGGTAAGATTTTCAAAGCATCAAATTGAGTGCAATGTTAAAATAATATTTGAGTTGTAAAACATTTACCCCAATTCCTTAAAACTTCAGGTTAAACCAGTATAGTAAAATAGATTGAATTTTACTGTACTGAAAATTTAGGATTTAATCTGGTTTCCAAAGTATCTAAAAGTTAAATATCAGTTAGTCCGAAAGAAGAATCATGTGGTTAAAAAGAAAAGCTTAGTACTTCAGTATGTAGTGAGCAAGCTACCTGCCTCCCTTGCTTCGTGCTGCAATAAATATGTTACATCTGGAAACTTAACCAGAAAACATAGTCCATGTTAGTCCTTGTGTCATGGAAAAAATACAATTAATTTTAAAAAAAGGCAAATACTGTGTTGTCTGTTCTAAACTGTTGGTTAGTGTTGCTCTGTGCTTCTGTATGTATAATGCAGTTTGCATGAGTTATAGCTACATATAGAAAGCTTGTATATTCCTTTGGGATTCAAGTAGCTTATGGATTTTGATGAACTTAGTTACAAAATATTTTGCTTTAAAATTACTGTGTGTGTTTGCATATCATGTGCCTTCCATCAGTGCATGTATTTTTTTCCCATTGTTTTTTTGTGGGTTTTCTTTTCCCTGTGGATATTTCCCATACTTAAAACATAAGAGAATATTTAATTATTTGTACTTCCCTGCTGTTCTTCTTTTGAAAGCATCTTCAGAGTTCCTTTCCTCTGTCAGCTGGCCCAAGTAGCCCTACTGGTGATGAGTTCAGGAGTGCATGTCAGTCAGCTCGGTAGGTGGTTGTAACAAATGCCAAAGGTGGTCGGTGTCTGTGGCCTTCTCTTACAGCTAATCTTTGTATATTGTCCTAGGTATTTTTGAGAACAATTTCCTGTCCAATTCAGGAATTACTTGTTTGCAACTTGGAATTTATAGAGAGAGTGGTAGACAAAACTTGCATTTGAATAACTTGCTGATTGTTTCATGTGATCTCATCAGCCCAAAGCAGGGTTCTGTATCATCAAAAACACATTTCCCCCAAGACAGAACCTGATATCATACTCGAGTTCTTGTTTTCTGCTATTATACATTATTAAGGGAACATTTTAAACAATTGAATGTCATGATAGAAAATATAATAAATACCTTCACAGTAAAATTTCCTCTTTTCAGATCTGTAGAATTGCCAGCAAAGCTTCCTTTCATTGCAACAGCTAATGCAAAACAGCAAGGCAGCCCTTCTCAGGGTGAAACATCAAGTTCTTATAAGTGTACCACTAATTTGACAGAGGCAATGCATTCAGATCAAGTCAAGTTTGCATCATCCTTGCCTTCTGGTACAAATAATCAAAATTTAATTGAAACAGAAACAATGGTTGACAAGAATAGATTTTTGAAAGGTATGGTGTATTTCTATATAAGTGATTTATTTTTCCAGCTCTCTGAGAATTAGTATTTACTAATTCATTACATTTTGTGCAATAGAGAAGGTATAGTAAGATTCCTAAACTGTAATAAACTAATGAGAAATAAATGTTCACCCATAAGTATAGGTGTCCTGACAATCATTTATGGAATGTTGTTCACTGAAATTACATAGCTAAGATAACCAAATAATAGCTGAAGTAGTTATAGAAAAATAGTTTTATTTATGTCCAACTTCAAAAGCCCAACTTCAGTAAATTATGAAATTAGCTTCAGTTTACTAAATTTTTAAGGACCAACCATAGAATGTGTGTATTCAGCTAAAAAAAAAAAAGTGTATAATTTTCCACACTTCTTGTTCAACTTTCAGTAGTTTTATGCAGATAACTACATTCTATTCTTTTTTCCCCCAAGCTGCTGAAATTTTTCTCTTTGCAGAAACTCAACTGCATGCAGAATTAAGTTGCAATAGTGCCTTTGTGACTCATGGAAAAAATACACAATCCTTAGAACAGGCTGAGGAGGCCACAGAACAATATCGTGGTGGTTCGTTGCCATCCTGTGAACATGGGACTGAAAGAAAGAAAAATGCAGTACTTTGTAAGTCAAAACCTCAACCTAATATAAAGGATTTTGATAAAAAACATAGGTCATTGAATCTGCCTCATCGTGATATCAACAGTAGCAGCAACGCCAATGATACAAATTTGCAGGAGGGTTCAAGTGACTTGTCTCGCATTATTCCTTCACCTCTTAAATTTAGCAATGAAAGTCAGACAGATTTTAACAAGCTGCCTTTTACTGACAAGATGAAGCCTGAAGAAACTGTGTATGATGCTGAGATGGAATTGACTGCCAGTGATGCAAGTGAACTACTCACAGTTACAGCAAAAGGCAATTATAATTTTCACAAAAATAAAATTAGTAATGCCAATTCTGACCAAATATTAGCAAATTTCAGAAAAGTAAAATATTCTAAGAAGAATAAAGAAAAAATTAAAAGCAAGACAGAAGTCCATTCAAATTTACATGAAAAAGAAAGGTATACTAGGGCTGACAATAGTGAAACTTCAGAAACTACTGATTCACAAATTCAGCTCTTCCAAAGTCAGACAGAACAGCTACCTGTAGAGAAACAGAGTAAAACAAGTAAAGCTAAAGATGCTAGGAGGACATACCAGGTTAATGTAATGAGTCCAAGAAAACAAGAGACAAATAAAGGAACTTTCTCAGAAATGTTTGGAGAAGTGGAAAGCAGAATACAAAAAACAGACTCAAGCTCATCTGTTAACAAGATCCCACCAGAAGCTTATTGTGCTGAAAATTTACCATTCCAAGATAACATTTCTGATGTATTGCCTTTCCAGGAGGACTTTCTAAATACAAATGAGAAAGATAGTAAATCAACAATAAACAGGAAAACTTCTCAAAACCCTTCCAAAGCAAACACAGCAAAATCCTGTAGAGAGGAAAATGGCCGGTATGGAGAATATATTTCAAAAAAATCTCAAACAGTGATAAACCAATGTGACAGCAGCAAGATAAAACAAGACCAGAAGAATATTATAAAGAGAAAAAACAACAAAAAAAGTAGTTACAGACAAGGTAGAGAAACTGAAAATGACAGCCCTCATAAAGCTAGTCAGAAAGTAGACCAAAAGAGCAGCCATTTTTCACCAGGCAGATTAAAACGTACATTGGCAAAGGCCAGCCGGAAAGCATGCATAATACCAAAGGAAAATCTTACCTGGTTCTCAGTTTGTAAAAATGAAGAATTAAAAAATAAGGATTCATTGCCTGTAGAGGCTGGAAAGAAAGAAACTGAAACTCAGCAAATGCAAGTAGCTTTAGTTACTCAGAATGGTGCAGCTCTGAATACACCACAAGCTAAAGAACAAGTTGATGATGATGCTAACAGGTTAAAGAAGGTAGATTCCTCAGCGATGGCAAGTAAAGACCTCCACAGGAGTAGTTCTCCTGATCAGCAGGTAAAGCAGAAGCAGAGGTTTAATTCTGATATTACTGAGACCAGACGAGAAAGGGGGGGTCAGGATATTTTGGATGACCAGGAGGTGCCTCATGAAATTACTTCCTTTGTGAGTAAGTTGAAGCCTGTGATTGATGTTGAATATTGCAAGAATATGCCATTAAAGGTTGATAATGTTTCCCAGGAAGATCTATCTGGTGTGGAGCTCCCAGCTCTTGATAACCACAATGCTTCCATCAACTTCTCTGTACTGAAAAGCTCTGAAATCCATGGGCAAAGTGATTGTAATGAAGCACTGGATGCTGAAAAAGCAGAGCAAAATATGGATCATATTTATAAACAGAGTAACAAAAATACTCTGACACCTTGTCCTGGTAAGTGTATGGGCTAGAAAAAGCAAGGCATTTTGAATTAGGTGGTGCCTGAAATAGTGGTAACGTGTCTTCTCTTAATTCTATCCTCTCATTGCTTGTTTAGAGCAGATAAAACCGGAGTGGAAAAAGGTAAGAATGAAAATCACCAAAATCTTCTATATCATGTATCAGTCACAATATCTTTTTAAACTGTGGTAACTAATATCCATGTTACTTTTCAATATATCTCAAGATGATACTTAGTCAGGCAGATGTAAGTAGTCTACATTCTTGAGAAGCAATTTTAGTTAAAACATGTATTCCTTTTTTGAAGAATGTAATGGAATTCAGAAAGTTGGGGATTGAAAGATAAAATAGCGTGAGCTTTTATACAAGGAAAACAAGAGGACTACACTGTTCCCTTCTTAAATGGAAAATATTGCTGGACCTAAAGATTTCATTTTTGTTTCTTTAGAAACACTGCAATTAACAGGAATTCTGATTTCTAAAAAAAGTATGTTGAGTAGGTTTTTCTATAAGCTGCCCATGTGCAAACTTTGATGTGACAATCTCTTTTTTTAAGTAAGATACATTAAGAAAATAATTCAACTTTATGTAGTCCAGAAGATAGCTTTAGAGTCTTCTATAATAAATGCAATTATTATAATGCAATGTAATGGAGTTAATGGAATATATAACTAACACAGCTATACAAGAGTTTAAATATACTTTTAGAACATAGCTTTGAAATTTCATAGCATTGGGGGTCTATTTTGTAAACATACTTGTTCTCAACAAGTTCCTGTTTATTTCATAGTCTCTGAGAAAGCCCCAACACCTAAACAGTATCCTAGCTCAAATTAATAGTTTGAATCCCAGACTATTAAGCTAATACGGCCTTGATTACTAGGACACAATGGCCAAAAAAAATCTCCTATTTTACATGAGCACTGAATAGGAACACTGGCAGAATGAGACCACTGTGTTAGGTATCAGTCTTTGTAATTTTCAGTTGCATCTTGTCATCTTCATTTCCTTCTTTGGAAAGTGGAAAAAGGATCCCATAATTTTAGTAGCTTTAATGGTCAATTAGTAAGGCCTTGTGATCAGCATTATCAAACACTGCTGACAAAAAGCAAGGTAATTATTTGATGTTCATCCATTTAAGCATGGTTCCAAAAGCAGTTTTCATCCTAGATCCAAATCCAGATCTTGAATTGAGAGATTGCTATGCTCATTTTTTACACATAGGCCTAAAAAGAAGGCATAAAGCTGGAAAATGCAGAACTAAAGAACTCTTGTACAGCTTGACTCTTCAGATCATACATGTGTGTTCCCCCGCTGCGTTCAAGGCCGTGAGCTGTGTGCAGTGTTACTTTTATAAATGCAGTAAGGGAGTCTTGAGCAGTCAGCTGCAAACTGCAATGCTCACGGGGCTTTCTGAAATGTCCCATGAGCCAAGGCAGAGCTCAAACAGCTCCAAGTTTGTATAGGATGAAAGCTGCTCTAGAGGCATTTTCTTTGATCATCTATCCCATTTTGTGTTGAGTATCTTTAGTGTTGGAGCAGTAACCAAAGTACCTGAATTAAGAAATTCATATTAAAAATAATTATTGAAGTTTACTTAATGATTCAGGAAATATTGAAAATGAGGCATATAAACTACTGCATTTACAGGGAGAAAAGCTTTCCAAGATCTGACAAATACTAGTATACAATTTCACACTTCTGTACCTAAATCCCACCAAACTTTAGAAGACTCAGCAGCAGCATTGAGACGAGGCAGACCCACTGTTTGCTACAAGGAACCCAATCTACACAGGTAGGTACATGAAAATTGGGGCTTTTGTTCTTGTCTTTTGCTTATGTAACTAACCCCAGTAAAGATTGTTTATTAAACCCCCAAATAAACAGTTGAACTGTCACAAATCTCTTTTGCAAAGATACTTTAGTGTTGATACAAAGCTTTTACAGTTAGTGTGGCAGGATTTCCAAGTGCCAAAGTAAGAAAACTAGTATTCAGATTCTAAAATATAGTTTGTACTCATAGAGAATAATAGTGAATCTTAATGATATAAACCCCTTTAGAAATGAATAAATATAAATGTTATACTTAAAGGTAAATTATACCATAATAATGTCCTTGTAATCTTGTCAAATGGAAAGGAAATTTATGTACTAATATTACATAATTCAGTACTTTTGCTTTAACTAGCGGTATGTAATATAAGAAATCATTTAAGATATATTAATTTGATAATTAGTTATATTAGATATTTTATTATTAACTTGCCTCTTAGTATTCTTAGCAAATTTAGTGGTGCAGGATTTTATAGGTTATTAAAAGACAAGACATAAATTGTGTAATAACTTAAAATTTAAAAGAGGGTTTTAAAGCCAAATTTCCATTAAGAAAATTAATATATTTGCAGTTACATGAATAGATCTAAATACAAATGGACCTTTCATTACTTCTGAAAATATTCTGTGAGTTTTTGCCAGAAAGCTGGTTGAGTTTTTTTGTTTGGTTTGGATTTTTTTTAAAGTATAATATTAATTTAAGGAACAGTTACACTGTGTTGAGTGTGTGTTAGTAGAATGTGTATTCATGAGGTAAAGACAGTAGCAAGGCTACCATGTAATAGTGTTGAGAGTGAAAGGATTATAACAACTTACTTTATGACAAAGGTATAAAAAGAGTCTTTTTTTTTCTGGCAATACTGTGGCAGGAGAAAGAGATAAATGCACAAACCAAAAAAAAAAAAATTAGAGCACTATTCTCATACAACCTCAAAATATTTTTTTACTTCTGTACGTAAGCTAAAAATTGAAGCAGTGAGACTTAGGAAAAGTAGGAGCTAAAACTAATGTAGGAAGTGTCTTCACTTTACCACTGGCAATTCAGAAATATTTATGCCAGATAGCTTGTAAAAAAATTGGAAAGGGATTAGTCACACTTTTATTTTACTAATTGACTTATATGCTAAAATGCTCTAGTATTATATATCAACACATTGACACTCTTTTACCCCAAAATGATAAGGTTCTGTATTTCTGAGAGATGGTAACTAATATCAGAAAATGTATTGAAGTCAGTCAAGATTTTAGATGATTGTCTCCTATTTATATTTTAGTTAGAATTATACTGTCCTGAATGGGTGCTGTTAAGTGTTTGGTTTAAATAAGTTTTGAATTTCGTTTTATAGGAATATCACATCCTAATATGATAGAGGTCAAATAAAAAGACTAATATTTCTAGTATTATTTTGGAAAGCAGTAGTTATCTATGTCTTGCTTTTTCAGACATACTTATTTTCCATGGATTTAATTTCTTTCGTGTATCAAGCTTTCATTAATACTATTTACCATTTGATGTTATGGTTACATTACTATAATTGCAGAGGTGTTTGATGATATTCATATGTGATGTCTTTTATTTCTTTCCTTTATAGCAAATTAAGGCGTGGGGATCGATTTACAGATACACAATTTCTGCATTCCCCAGTCTACAAAGTAAAAAATAAAGGAAGTTTTAAAAGCAAATCAAAATTTAATTGAAGAACAGAGAGTTGCCTTTATGAGCAATACTTCTAAAATGGGTACAATTGTTTATGTATATATATAAATGTTTAGCAACATAGAGTGTTTGTTGTTCTTTGATCAGTAAAGGTCTTCCACAGCAAAATTTTCTGGAGAAGAACCTCTATAAACGGGGCACAGAATACTTTACTGAGGAAGGCATGTACAGGTTAGGCTCACTAGTGTTTTGCATTTCTGGTCAGTAATTTATAATCTGTTCAAATGATTTGGAGCACGTCTTAAATTGTTAGAAAAGCATATGTTTTAACGAGAAATAAAAATAAACCAGCTATGGGAATTGTACTGTGAGTTTTTCATATTTATTTTGAGTGGAACTGTTTCTCAGTACTGATTGGAACAGACACACACATCCCAAATTTTTATGGATTTGTTGAAATAGATGGAGATAGTCCCTCTTTTTTTGATAGTTGACTTTTGGATTCAACAGAATCACATTGAGATTTGAATAAGGAAGTATCATTGAGGAATAATGGAGAGAAGTCTAGTGTCCATGGTATGTGCCAGAGGCAGCAAGGAGGAAAAAAGCACTGCAATAGGAATTCAGTAGTAAATAGGATCCAGACAAAGCAACACCTTGAGTTTCCAACTGAGAGTGCCAGTGTGACGAGTAATAAAATCACATCATACCAATCAGCTTTCAAGTTTTTGTACTGCTTCCCCTCTGCGTTCCATAGTGTGCTGTCAGCTGACAGTTTTCTGGCATTATCGGATTTGTAGATGCTGCCAGGTGCAGGCGGTAGCTCACTATCCACACAACTTCTGCACATTACACTGGATAAGGATCAGGTTAATTTTGCAACAGAGAGCCATTTTTAATGAGATAGAAATAAGTTAACTTATTTTGGTTATAGATGGTGGTTCTTCATGCATATTCAGTAGATGTTACTAGTTTACACAGGCTTAAAGACTGATCAGTCACATTAATGGAAGAAAAATCTATGAGGAATTACCAGAAACACCATTTCTGGCACAAGATATTCTTGAATTGCAAGTTTTTGAAGGCTGGAAGATGATTCTGGTGAAGCCTTACTATGCCTTTGACCAATTTTTATACATTTTCCAAGGACATTGCCTATTGAAACTTTGAGACCAGTTCTTGGGTTAGCTTGACCTTTTGTCTGATACAGTATGTCTCTTTTTAAGAGGTACAACTGATACTCTTAAATTTATAATATATTCTTTAAAAACATATTCTTAAAACATAGTATCTTCTTTAAAAATTATTATGTATTCCTAAAAACATTCTTAAAAATGTGCTGCTTGTACTTCATTGTAGAATTCCATTGTAAGCTGAGAAGCTGATGGAGAAAATAGTCCTTGAACACATGTTAAAGACAAGAAGGTGGTTGGGAGTAGCTGGCATTGATTTACAAACAGAAATCAGGCTTTATGAACCTGATAGTCTTCTACAACTAGTTTGGTGGGTGAGGGTAGAGCAGTAG
Organism: Corvus brachyrhynchos; assembly: GCF_000691975.1. Taxonomy (NCBI): domain Eukaryota; kingdom Metazoa; phylum Chordata; class Aves; order Passeriformes; family Corvidae; genus Corvus; species Corvus brachyrhynchos. Next base: position 559,991 of record NW_008235977.1, on the reverse strand, counting down.
ATGTTTATCTCAGTTGTAGTATGCCTTTTTACATTGTCTCTGATTCCACAGTCAAGCTGACAAAGTATGGTTTTGTTAAGTGCACAGTGAGGTGAGTTGAAAACCTGGAGGGTTGTGATTGGTGCCAAATGGTCCAGATGGAGGCAAAACATTAGAGCTCCTTAGGGTTTCGTACTGCTGCCAGGAGTGTTTAACACATTCACTAACAACCTGTATGAGACAGTGCACCCTACACTAATTTCCAGTTGATACAAAACTGGAAGGAGTGGTTGAAATACCAAATGGTTCTGTCACCATTCAGAGGGATCTGGACAGGCTGGAGAAACGTGCTGAGAGGAATCTCAAGAAGTTCAGCAAGAGGAACCTCCATCCTTCTCCTGTGAGTTGCTAGAATTTCAGCTGCGTATTTTGACAGAAAAGTGAATCATACATATCAAAATACACTCCTGGATGTAGCTTTCAGGTGTGTCCATTCTAAATGTAAGTATTGAACTATAACCATAAACACTAAGAGGCATAAATGTATTATTTACAAATACTTAAGTAATACCACAACTATTTTCTGCTGTGGTTATTTTATTATGGTCTGTAGCCCTAAGGCAGCTTCCTCAAGATCCTGTAGGACATTCCATGTATGAATTTAGAGCTGAATATATCACTGGTGAGAAAGTGTACAAAGAGAACCTTTATTCCCTAAACAGAGAGTTGTCTAGCTGTGGTTACCAGTTCCAGAGATCACGTAAAGATTGTAAATATACACCAGTAAGTAGAGCAAGGTGTTTTCGTATAGAACCTTGCAGTAAAAATAGAGTATTCAATCAGTATGAAAATTCTTCCAATAAAAAACCCAGGCAATGTGATCTGCATTACAAAGCAGAGCTGTTAAAATTATGTGCGAAGTTTCAGCAGACAGACATTTTTCTTTCTGAAACATGCTGTGTATGTCACCCCATTAGCAAGACAATTATGAAGAGGTGCAAAAATGGTTGGGAAGATATATTCTATCCTTATTCAGTGTTATTTTTTAAAAAGAATTACACATAGAAATTATTATGCATTTTTCCTTGGTTTTTATTACCAAGTTTGTAATTAATTTATTTTATTTTTAATTGAAATGTTCTTGCTAGCTTCCACTATTTATCAACATCACCAGCTGTGTCATTAGAAAGAAATACCCGTTAAAACTTGTGTTCCCAGTGCTGGCACTGCAGCAGCAAAACACAATGGTTTTTTAAATGGTTTCTCTCTACTGCCTGCAGTTTGAAAGCTAGAAACAGAAGTACATGCTTTATCTTCCCTGAAAATAAATAATCTCTTTGGGGATAGGCTTAATTATTTTTTCACTGAAGGTGCTGTTGTTCCACACAGCCTCAGGTGTCACCAGCTAGACTGCTAGGGTGTTCCAAATTCAAGCATGTAATTTTCAATAAAAGTAAAAGGCCTCGGGCTTTATGCCTTCATTTCTTCCATTCCTTGTAGTATAGATATATTTCAAAGTAAAAAAGGATAAAGAAAATGGCCTGAAGATGCACAGAAGTTATTTTAAGTAACTCTAAAATAATATTATTGCTACTGCCCGTCTTTCCTTGTTTTCTCCATCCTTTCTCTTGTTGCTCAAATTGATGTTCAATAATAGAATACAGAGAAAATTTACTTTGTTATTTCCTAGTGTCAGAAAAAATAACCCACAAACACCAGAGGTTTATGTCCAAAAAGGAGACAGAGGAGTCCTGTAGCTTTATTCGAATAAAGGGAGAGGTCATGGGCATTTCCCATGGGGTCTCTCAAATTGTTAGGAGGATGCAGCCTCCTTTTTATCCTAATTTCCTGGCCGCGTTTTCCTCTCTCTTTCCCCATTGGCTGAGGTACTTGAGAGGTACAGACTTCCTGAATCGCTTAATACAAACCCCCTTTCTAATGTGTACCACCCCCCATTTTTTCCTTGTGTCTCTGTTCTTTTTCTCTAAATTCAGGGATTAGCACAGTCTTGAGTGAGTAACAGTCTGTGTCAATTTAGTGGAATTCCTATGGAATTTATGGTTCCTCCCATTGCTTCTTTCACCTCTCAGTATCTGGCTTTATCTACCATCAGGCCCACAGTTTGCTTGTAAAGACACCTCCTCCTCATTCCTTTCACTAGGTTGCATTTCTTTTAATTGTTACACAAAATGATCACATAAAAGCAGCATAAACAATGTTGCATTGTCTTTGAACCTTCACTAAATGTATTTGATTTCCCAGGTCATTTGAAATATTAGAAGCTCTTTTCAGGAAAATGAGGTAAAAGCAGCTCATGATTTTTGACATAAAATAAATTTGTAGCCATCACCAAGAATTAGGATAATTTTGCTGAGGATAAGGTAATTTGAACTTCTTTTTATAGTTTCAAAGGTGCTTTTTCTCATGTTTACTCAATCTAATTTCTTCTCCTTTTCTTTGCTTTTAATAGTTTACACCTATAAAGATTTTTGAAATTTTGTAGGAAATTAATTCCATATATTTTGATTATACGGAAAGAGGAAAATATTTGTTTCTATAAACCCTTGCCCGCACAAGTAGCCCTTACAAATGGTTATGATACCTGGACCTTACTGCTGATTATTTTGTGAATGCAAATATAACCAAAAATCCCATTGGTCTCATGATCACTACATTGCTGGATTTTATTTCAGTATAAAATTACTCTTGAAGATTTTGTTATAGGAACCTGACAACAGGAACACCTATGTCCTTTGAGAAAATGTGAGGTATGGCTTAGCTTTTGAACACTTAAGTAACACTTTAAAAGGCTGCAGTAAATAAATATTTGTAGTCAGATCGAGCTATTGAGATCAATGGCCGTGTTCCCCCTTGGGTCGGGTTGTGCCGGCGGGGCGCGGGAACCCCTCCGAGCGGCCCCGCTCTCCCCGCCCGCCCCGCTGCGCCGCGGCCCCGCCCCGCATAACGAGGGCTTCCCTGCTGCTCCCGGTGCTGGGGCTGCGAACGATGTCTCTGCCAGGGGCCGCGGCGGCTGCGGAGCTCATTTTCTATGTGAATGGGAGGAAGGTAAGTATAGCCCGGAGAAAGAGGGGCTGCTGTGCCAGAAGGAACCGTGAAGGGCACAGATTTGGCTTCCTCAGACTTATTCATGGGAGTGAAACTGAATCCTCACACAAACCTCCAGAAGAACAGGCATGGTTCCATCCCATTTTGGCTAGTTCTGCTGTGTTTGGAAGAAAAAACGAGTCAAAGTGAAACACACTTTCAGCTGGGTATCAAACTTGGCTGGTAAGCAAACCACTTTTTTCATTTGGATGTGTCTGGCTTCTCGTCTTTGATGGTGTCAGGTTTTCAGAGGCACAACTGAAAGCAGGACTCCGGTGCCCACATTTGGACTATTGACCATAAAGATAATATTGCAAGGCCTGGTTGTTGATCCAAAGCAACTGTACAGAACTAGCTGATTCTAAGGGATGGAATAAGAAATACTGTACTCGATCAAGAATGTGTGTATTTCTGTTGCTCTCTGTTGTCATTTTTTTACAGCTCATGAAAGTTACTATAAATAAAACTAGAAAATAAATTGCTACTGCTGATAGCCTTACAGGTTCCTCCAGTGTTTATTCCAGTACGTCAGAGTGCCAGGGAGACTTTAAAATCTGCAAATCATTACTTAGTTCATTATGCTGTCTCTAAAGTTCTGCTGCATTTTTCTTTCTAATGTGGCTGAAGGTCAGTTCCCTCAGTATAACATTTCACTGAGCAGCAGTTATTTTTAGTACTTGCAAGGTACTTTTAGTACTAACACTTCTTTTCTGGAAACGTATCTGTCTGAAAAGGGATTTCCAGAAGGAGCCCAAACTCTCCTGCAGTGTTTGGCAATTAGTGTAGTTCTATGAGAGGGAGCCAGAGAAGGATTCTCCTCTGGCTTTTGTGGGAGTGTAGCCTGTGCCCTGAATTTTGAAAGGCCTTGGTTTCTTACTTAAAGCTTGTTTTTACTTTCTTACTGTAGGTAATAGAGAAAAATGCTGATCCTGAACAAATGCTCTTATCTTATCTGCGAAAGAGGCGTATCCTTTTCTTGTCTATTCCCTAAAGTCACTCGTGAAAGCCTTATTCAAGCAAAATTTCCGTAAGTTTTAATTCAAGGCTTAATTACCAGATTAAGGAAGTTGTGATTCCTTTAAGATAAATCAACCATACTAAATGATGTCTCTTTCTTAATCCAAATATTCTTCAACTGAGCTGCTGTACTTTTAGCCTAGTTTCTTAACACACAAAGTTATGCCATCAGGCACAATGAGTATGTGTCCGTGTTCCTCCCCTTCTACCTCATGGTCAGTATACAAAAAGCTTGACAGAATAGAAGTCTCCAAGTTCTGTAATAGTCTCACTCCTGGTAAAGGGGAGATCGTGTGATGAGAACCTGAAGCTGATGGAATTTTGAGGAGCACAAAGGCATCTTCCTTTTGGTGGCTTTGGAACATTAAATTAGCTGGTTGTTGATTCACAGCTTCAGGTTGAACACTGTTCCAGATTCACAGAAATGAGCACTTCTCTCAGAAGTGTGATCTTTCAGATGAGATGCAAGGCAAATATCCTGACTATAAATGGGCCTTCTGGGAGAAACTGGGATATTGATTTTAGTGTTCCCCTGGAATTTCAGATATACAGCTGGTTTGCCCATTACACATTTCTTCTTTCCATATTTTCGCTTGGAAAACTATTTTTCACTTCCCTTTTCTGTCCCAACTTACTCCTCTTCCAAAATAAGCCATAATCAAGTTTTCTGTTGAGAAGATGATTTTGGTCATGTCATTCCTGAGCTTCAATCTTGCTTTCACTGAAAATTTTGTTCCAATAAAAAATTCCAATAAAATATAGAAAGGAGTCTGATACATATGCTATGATACAAAACTGATTCTATGTTCCTTAGAGGTTTAGGAAAAAAGGTGGTCTCAAGCCTTTGAGCAGAATAAAGACCAGAATGGAACTGCATAATTATTTTCCCTAATGACAGCATTTTCAGTCCATCTTACAGGAACTAAGTATGGCTGTGGAGGAGGTGGCTGTGGTGCCTGCACAGTGATGATATCAACTTATGAGCCAGCTTCCAAGAAGATACGGTATCCTTAACTGAATATTTTGAAAACCACAGAGAATTTTATGATTGTAGATACCATTTCCAGATATGAAACTTTAAAAACAGAGTTGTAGAACTTGTACGTAATAGTAAAAGAATCTAGAGGAAGGGTCACTGTAATCCAAGAAGAGAATGCTATTAAAATTACTTTGGTTCAGCTATATTGTAAATTTGCTGAACTATCATACTCAAATGCTTGATTTACTTATATATACTGACAGCCCCTGCAAGGAGGTTTTAGGAGGCATTAATATAAGACCCTTTGGCATGACCACTGGAATGTGGCTCCTCCCTGCAGCTCTGTATGGTAGTTTAACTCCAGCTGGTAACTGAGGACCAGGTAGCTGCTTGCTCACTCCCCCCCAGTTGGATGGGGAGAGAAACAGAAGAGCAAAAGAGAAAACTCATGGTTTGAGAAAAGACGTTTTAATAGATAAAGCAAAAGCTGGTTGTAGAAACAAAGCAAAGTAGGTAATTTACTCACTACTTCCCATCGTCAGGCAGATGACCAGCCATCACCAGGGCAGCAGGACACCATCATCTGTAATGGTTATTTGGGAAGGCAAACACAATCACTCCAAACCTTTCACCCTTTCTTCTTCTTCTCTTGGCTCTATATGCTGTACATGATTCCATATGGTATGAATATGACTTTGGTCATTTTGGGTCAGCTGTCCCATCTGTGTCCCCTCCCAGTTTCTTGTGTCACTCGGCCTCCTCCTTGGTAAGCTATGTAAGCCCTTCTCTGCAGTAACTAAACATCCCTGTGTTATCAGCAGTTTCCAGCACAAATCCAAAACACAGCCTTCCACTGGCTACTGTGAAGAAAATGAGCTCTATCCCAGCCAAAACCAGCATACTGTCATATCATTGGTGGGAAGGTAGGGTAGGCAGAAGTTTGAGACTTACCAGCCCTTTAATACTGAACTCTATCCCTTTCACCCCACCCACAAAAAGAAATATTTTGAAACTCAAAATCCACGTTTCATAAAGCTAAAAATTGGAATAAATTGCTTTCAAGTTGAGAAAACTCCAATCAAATTGTTAAGTGGTTACATGCCATTGTGCACTGAAGTGTTTATTAGGTGGGGGGAAAAAGCGTTCCAGTCGTCCTTTTGTACAGTTGCATTACATTGGAATGCAACACAAATGAAAATGTTTAAAGGTAATGAAAGAGCTGAAATTAAAGCAGATGGACTCTTGAAAAGAAACATTTCAACTCTATTAAAAAAAACAAATAATTTTATAAAAATTATTAAATGCTTTGAAGAATTTTCGTTTTGGGGTGTTGTTCCTATTTAGTATGATATTTATTTTACATCAGAATTTGGATCAGAAGTTTGATTATAAACTTGAAGCAATAATTCTTTACTTCCTTCCTACACCAATCTTCCCTTCCCTACCTTCCTCCTCCAAAATACAGTTGACAGATTGCTTGTGGGCAAGAGAGACAAGAGGGCAATTAGAAAAGACTGAACTATTAAGGAAGATGTAAATTCTGTGGAACTGTCCTCATAGATACGTTTTTATACCGGGGACAAGAGACATAGCTAGAAAGTGATCCCTTCTCATTCCAAATGTTGATAGTGGCTGCTTTGTAAGTATGAGCTATGTCTTGGTTGACTGAAAAATAATATTCACACTTGTTTATTAAAATAATATTAATGTTCTTTTTTCTCCTTTGTGTTCCAAAGACACTATTCGGCCAATGCATGTTTGCTTCCCATTTGCTCCTTGTATGGTGCAGCAGTGACTACAGTGGAAGGTGTTGGAAGTACAAAAACCAGGATTCATCCAGTTCAGGTGAGAGTACAGTATCACCATATAAAAGGATTTCTGATTTCTTTTTTGTATGGGATGGCTTTAGTGACAGTGCTTTTAGGGCATGGGAATTTCTTAAGATGGTTGCTTTCCCTGCTAAATGACAACAGAGGACAACATTGGTTTCTGGTGGTTGATTAATCAAGGCTGATGACATATGGCTCATAATGGATCTTACTTTAATATTGACAGTCTGATCAAGTAGTTGGTATGTAAGGATTGTTGGAGTGAGTCAGGCTTTGCTCTGTTTGGGTTAATGGCACATCTTGGACAATGTCTCTGGCTCATGTTTTAGTATAAATGCAAAAAGACAGAAGTCCACTGAAGGTTAATTAGCTTCTTTAGTAAGATGTGCCTGAACATCACGCCCAAAATAATTATTCTCATTTGATATTGCTTAAAGTGTTTTATTCAAAATTCTGATTTACTATGAAGGCAAACTTTTTGTATGGCATCTCCCATTTAAGAGAGCATTTATTAGAATGGAGGTGAGTGCTGGAAGGAGTGCTGTTTGTGGTATTTCATTTCAGGAAAGACTTGCCAAGTGCCATGGCTCCCAGTGCGGTTTCTGCACGCCTGGAATGGTGATGTCCATATACACTTTGCTAAGAAACCACCCAGAACCAACTTCGGAGCAGATGATTGCAGCTCTGGCTGGTAAATATTGCCACTTGTTAGTTTGCAGGTGTGAAGCATTTCTTCAGGTGCTTTGTGTATGTGAGTGCCTGTCTGTGTGAGTACACGTGCCTGCATGCATGGATGATGTACTCTTACAAATTGTGCTTCTCAGCTTCTGCTGCTGGATGCAGACTTTGTATTCCCTGTCATTCTTTTCTCCTGGAAAATGAGACATGGAGCTGTGGATTTTTTCAGGTGTTCAAAACATCCCCATATATGTCTTTTGAAGTGCTTTAAATCAGATGAGCAAAAATGATGTCCTCTTGGAGAAGGACCTGCATCTGAGCATCTCCAAGGTCCCTTTATATCTGGAGCTGGGAATGTCATAAGCCTCACAGGGCAGCCCCTTTGCAGTAGGATTAAAACAGACAAGGCAGAGAGATGCAGACTATCTTCAGTAAGGGAAAGTGTGAACATTTATTGTACGTAAAATAGCCTTCTGTCATCTGTTGTGCTCTAGAGTCACAGTGGAGCCAAAGACATTTCCTGTTGCTGTGTGATGAACTTAGAGGTGTAATGTTAACTTCTTTCACCTCTAGAAAAAAGTCAGGGGGAAAGAGAACAACATCTTGAGTGGGTGAAGAATATTGTACAATCTCTTATTGTCCTGCATACTGAGCTGTAGCCAGCGTTCACTCTAGTGCAGATCTAAAGTATTTCATACTCCCCTTGAAACAAGCATGTTTTTTGTCAGGAGCTGCGGGGTTGTAAGTCTTGTGACACTGTTCTTTTTTTGTGTTTCTGAGAGCTAACAGTTCTCCTTGAGCTTCAAAAACACAAGACTCACATAAAGACATGACATTCTAAAGCCACGTGCTTTAGAGCAAAGCCTTTTCTGACTGATTTCCTTTCTTCAGGGAACTTGTGCCGCTGTACTGGATATAGGCCAATCCTGGATGCCTGTAAAACCTTCTGTAAGGTAAGAAGTAGTGGCGATAGGATTACTAGATTGGGCCTATCAATGTATGTGCATGTACGAGCCATCAAGATTTTCATTAAGATCATCACTTCCCTCTGTTAAGAGATGTAGTTCTGAGTAAATGGCCTAACCCATTACAAAAATTGATTAACACAAATGAACATGGTGTCTAGCCTGGATTATGAAAACTAATCTGAAGTAACTCCATGTGGTTTACTGTGGGTTAGTACTGGCATGAATAAAAGCAGAATTTCAGTCCAGGTTCTTAGTAATTTATCATGCAATGCAATGTGTCAGAAACCTACAGAGAAGAAACGGGAGTGAACAGTTGGTAGAGGAAGCAATACAGACCATCTACATCTGCTTTCACAATGTCAGCTGAATTCCACATAGTAAGAATTATTTTGTATTAAGGACTTCAACATCTGATGTTTTAATTTTTTTTTTTAATATCACTTCTTTAACACTTAATCCTTCTAATTCAGCTTGTTCTTAAGCTTCATCTAGAACTTTATTGAAATACAGAGTCACTCTTATCAGCTTTAACTCACTGCCATTCTGGGCAGTATTTCACTAAAGGGATATTCCTATTTTAGGAATCCATTTGTTGTCAAAGGAAAGCGAATGGAAAGTGTTGCTTGGATCAGGAAGATGATTTGTTTGACAACAAAGAAGAGAAGGTAAAGTTTTAAGTATATTACCTACCCTGCTTCAATATAAAACTTAGAGAATGAATATTGCATATATTATTTGAAAAATAAGACATTTTATTATTCCTCACAAGAAATTTGGAAATATTTTGAAAACTGGAGGATTCTATATGTATATTTTTATGAGAAGGCAGTGCCTATCAGATAGTTGGTATAAGGCAGTTTGGATCTCCAGAGCTGAGATTTGAACAGCTCTTCAGGTTCAGTAATATTAATAGTCTCAGATCCACCCATACAGTGAGAATTACAATGTGCAAGACATTCAGGCATATGTGAAATTTGCTTAAATCAATGATCAGTGTCTAAGTACTGATCTCTTAGGAAAACTGCTGACTTGAGTCTGAAGAATTGATATGCCCTTAAAAATTAGAGCCATGATTGTGATTTTACGTGAAACATCTTGTCCATACAAATATTTCACTTTGTTCTCAATTTTCTTTCAATAGTATCTGATCTGCTTCTTTGGGTTTTGAGTACTCTAGGTTGGCATGAAACTACTTTGTTATAGTAGAACTACAGGAAGCCTGTACTTAGTCCTTCAGTTGCTTGCTTCGCAACTGTCATTTGTGTTAGCAGTAAAATTCAAGAAAATGTTATTGAACATTTCTTTCACCTCAGCACCTCCAAATGATGCAATGTGATTTAATAACAAATCCGAAGGATAATGAAATGGCTAATTTTTTACTGACTTCACTGGGAGTCTCCTGGTTTGCTTTTGCTTTTGCTTTTGTTGTTGTTTTATGAAATTAATGATGAGAGAAAATTCTTGCTCTTTGCATGTCTTCTTTCTAAGGTCTCCACTAGCCTGTTTTCGACAGATGAATTCCAGCCCTTAGATCCCACCCAGGAGCTTATATTCCCTCCAGAACTAATGGTAATTAATGGTAACTTTTGCTACTTATAGACTATTCTTAAGATCTGCTCAGAATTAATTCTTAAGTCCAGCTTAGCAGTAATTCATCAGAAAAAATGTCAAAATATTTTAATGTCCAACCATTATTATACTTCTTTTTGGTTTTTTGTCCAGTAAGCTTTTTGAATATTCACATACAAAAAAAAAAATCATATTGGGAAAATGAAGGTGCAGATCTTGGTGTTAGAGAAGATGAAGAAGCAACCTAAACTGGGTTTTCAGTCCAGGAGCTGAAGATACATATACTTTACAGTAAACCGAATGGCAAACACTATTTAACATTGGAAAACAATTTTGTGGCTTAACAGTTTTGTTAGTCTTTTCTGAGATAGCCACCCAGATCAGGGAGTGTTTAGCCCCAGTGATTAAGGAATGTCAAAGATATAAACAGCTGGAATGGAAAGTGTTAGGCATCCCTAATTATTGGCAGTAGTATTTGCCCTAGAAAAACTGAAAGCTGTTTGTTTTACTTTATTGTCAGTGTAGAGATTCAAAGCCAAATTCTCTGTAGTTAGCTGACTGCTTCTGGAGAAATGTTGATAACTGTAGGATGGGAGTTATTAACTGTGTGTTTGTACCAGCACTGGTTCACAAGCTGTCTCCAAGAGATCAGTGAACAGTGCTAGAACAGCCAGAGACACTTCAGTGCATGCATAATCTAGAAAGGGATGCTGCTGTCAGTGTCATTGGTGACCTCCAAGCAAGCTAAGTGGGCAACACCTCCCTAAGTATTTTTATCACTTTTCTAGCAGTTTTAGCAATTGCTATTCCTACATCTTTTGCTTGGGGACTATTTCTTATCAATCTTGTTTTTTACCCCATTGGAATTACTTGAAGACATTTCACCCACACAGTCTAGAATTTCACCACTGTGCAAAGATCCAGCGTAGTATTTCTGTCCCATTTTTGTCCAGTTTTGAAGGATTATGTAGAACTGCTGTTAAGAACATTTTTGACTTTCAGTCTAGTGTCTATTAGACCTCACACCTGTCTATATGTCTAAATATTTAAATCTGCCATGTTTCTCCATCAGAGAATGGCAGAAAATCAACCAAAAAGAACTCTGCTTTTTCGTGGGAAGCGAGTGACATGGATTTCTCCTGTAAGCTTGGATGAGCTACTGGATCTGAAAGCTGCCCATCCTGAAGCACCTCTTGTGGTTGGGAACACCAGTGTGGGTATGTATGTGATCAGAATGGCTCCTGTTGCTGTATTTCCAGTGTGCATGAGAGGAGTGGGGCTACATTTGTTGTTCTTTTTGCATCTTCATCCTTAAGCTTACATTCCACTATGTGGGAGTCATCATTATGGAAAAGCCTTTTGTCTAAGTCTATTCTTATGTTGTAGGACCTGAGATGAAATATAGAGGTGTGTTCCATCCAGTTCTTATTGCTCCTGCAAGGATCCCAGATCTGAATGTGCTGAAATACACAGATGATGGTTAGTAGACTTTACTTTATTCAGAAATAGGAGATTTCTTTGCAGTAAGGAATGCTGCACCATTCCATAGCACTGAAGGTGTGAAATGCTGTGCAACTCATTCCTAAGCATGCTTGGTTCTTTCCCAGGTCAAGGGGGCTGTTGCCAACATTCCAGTGCAGGATGGTTTTGTCTTCGCAATGCAGCGCAGAGCTGACCAGCAATATTAACTTGGGCCTTAGTGCAAGGGTGATTATTCTGGTAATACTGGTTCTGGTGCCAAGTCATGCAGTATGTGCTTTCTGATTGCTGTGCTGGGCTCTGCAGGTTAGCCGAGAGAGACCCATACAGAACCACAGTGAGAGTTAGCCTGTGGCATGCTTGTTTACATTAGAAAAAGGCTGTGATTAAACTGGCATTGCTAATATGCATTGACTAATCTTGTTCTCAATCATAACAGCATTAATTATAATAGGTTAAAATTTTGTACCTCAACTTACTTGTTTATAAGCGTGGAGGTTTTTTTAGTTAAAATTAGACCCAGGCTTTGGGTTTTAAATAAATTCTGGTGGATTAGAAATACAACTAGAAATAGGTTTCAACTTACTATAATAGTCTAAATTAATTGAATAAAAATTACCTTGTAGAAGTTTACAGCCAAAGTTTTAAGGAAAGTCATATCTGATGAAATTACTTCCTATGTGCCTGAAGCCACTTTTTTAAAGTGGTGAGCTGTGTTTGATAGTTCTGTCATTGCATTTAGAATACGTATTTTATTTCAGATTGGTCATCCAGTTCTATTCAAAAACTAGTTTTTCCTTAGCTGAAAAGTAGCTAGAAATTGAAAAGAAGGTGGGAGAATGGTTACTGCTTTATTAAAGTGTGTAAATAAAACCTAGATATGCAAAGGTGAGACTTACTAGTTCAAAAACAAGAGATATGCAGTTCAGTTTGCTAGCCAGAAATAACATTTCCTCTCCTTAATCAGATTTAAATGCAAAACATGTTTTGATTAAATTTTGCTTTTAAATACAAAAAATTTAACATTGCTTTGCTTGATTAAAATTAATTAAATTTATATATATTTTCATTTATATTTTTTATTGAATCCCAGTATTCATTGAAAACATACATCTATTATGCAAATAATTATTTTGAATAGAAAGGAACTGTGTACCATTTAAAAGAAAATTAGAAGTATAATCTTACAAAAAAATCTTTAATAAATGCATATAAGTTGTCTTTCTAGTGGGAAAAAGAATACTATCTTCATTGTTAGGACCGTTAGGGGTTTTGTTGCCAATGCTACCTACCCACACCTTAGAAGAATACCTAAAAGGTACATATGCAAAGCTAGATCAAATTACGATGAAAATCGTGCTTAAAAATAGGAAGAGTCTGTTGAAAGCATTTTGAAGCTGACTCACCTTTGTGTGAAACCTCTCCTAAACGTTTACTCAGTCAAAGCAAGATGCAAGGGAAAAAGAGTTGGGATTGCAAGGTGCAGCTGGAAGCAGAGAAAGGATTTCCCTTTATGCAGAAGAGGTGAGGTATTAGTTCATTCTCATCATTTCTAGAGATTTCACCCTCAGTCTCCTGAAATGAAAGGTTCCAGTTCCTTTAAAATGCAAAGGCCTCTTTCCTTTTATCTGCCTGTAGCCCACGTGAGCTGTCCTAGTCTACAGTCTGAACACACTTTAAAACCCAGGCAGTGAAGCAATGCACACATTACACTTTCATCATCTTTTGGTTACAGGATTAACTCTGGGAGCTGCCTGCAGCCTCTCTCTAGTGAAAGACACCTTGACAAATGCAATTGTGGAGTTCCCTGAAGAGAAGACAAGGGTTTTCCATGCTGTCTTGCAGCAATTAAGAACTCTGGGAGGAGAACAGATAAGAAATGTTGCTGTATGTTGTGAATGACTTGCAATTAAAATTTGAAAAAATTGTGATAAATGTGAAATTGATCCTGACTACATGCAAAACTTGCATTTTAAGTTTTGATTTTGCCATGAATTTTCTATCAATACCTCTTTTTTGAGCTTTCAATATGTATAAATGTACATATATTCTGCATGTCTTATTGTCACTTAACATAAAAATATGAAGGTTATAGAGAAAGGTAACATAAATTACTTTCTTTTTTTCCAAGTCATTTGGCGGAAACATCATAAGTAGAAAATCAACCTCAGACTTGAATCCAGTTCTGGCAGCCAGCAACTGCATGCTCAATCTGGCTTCAAGAGGTAGGATGAAATAGCCTGTCTCTGTACCATAAATGAAGTTTTAAGTGTTTAAAGGACTCATGGAGGTTTAGGTTCCTTGCAGAATTTTGTCATCTTCTCTTCTGAAAAATTTAACTTTCATGACATATATCGTAGAACAACAAGTATGGTCACTTTTAGAATAAAATATCAGAAGGAAAAAGCAATAGCATTTCTTTCTTTCTGGCCTCCTGGAAATGTTCAGAATCTCAGGGGAAAAGCAAACAAAGAAAAGAAGAAATAAACCCAAAACCTAAACAACAAAAACCCCACCCCCTAATAATTTTTTACTTTTGCAGCATTTCTTTGCCACTCTGTTTGCTTCCTCATTTTTTATGTTTTAGAATGAAAGGTAGTAAAGACAGCAGCTGCAGGGATTTGGAACAGATTGACAGGAGTGAGGGTGGAAAATCATGGCAGTATCGAAAGGGAGGATTACAGAATGGGGATTGACCTCTGGGTACTTTTTTAGGAATCTGGTATTATGATGTTATGGAAGATGGAGCAACTATTTGAATTTATAGAACATATCACTGATAAGTTTTTATGGACACTGTAGTGGTTATTTACTCAGGAAGGCAGCAGGTATTTCTTGCCAACTAAAATACTATTGATATGTGTTAATTGCACAATTGTATGGAATTTTCTGGATTTCGGATTTTTTTTTTAGGACAAAAGCGACAGATTCCTGTGAGTGATATTTTTGCAGATGGAGTTGGTAACAATACCATTACACCGGAAGAGATCTTAGTCTCTATCCATATTCCCCATTCTAGGAAGGTAAGTTGTTAGTTTGTTTAGATTTGCTTTAAGCAGAGTTAAAGACTATGAAATAAAGAGCAGAAGGGGGCATAATCCATCTGTTTAAACTAGCAGTGTTACTGCTAGCTTTCTGAATTCCTTATGTTTATTCATTTCAGTGCCATACTGTCTCTCAGTTTCAGCCAAAAAACACAACTCAGCAGGTAGCTGGCGATGCTATATAAAGAGTAAAATTTAGACAACGGTTTGTCCTAAAATGGTGAGGGCAATAGCAATTGTCTAGATCCCCTACAGAAAAGGGTCTTGGACAAGCTGCCATAGTGCTTACCAAAGCAGGCTGTTCACCTGTGATATGGCTGGCATCAAGTAGGTAAAGCACTGTTGTCTCTTGAGGATTTTTCTTTAAAATGGGATTAGATTGGATGTCTGTGTGGCAGTTCCATAAATGTTGTTGAACTGAATGATAGTCTTTAACTAATACTGGGTTTGCAAGAGTGGATAGGGGATCTTCTAAGAGAATTATGGGTCCTGTTATCTGAATACTGAAGTTTGGCAATACTTTGAAGCCTCTAAACTTACGGCCTTGTTATAAATACAACTCCACTCCACAAGATCCCTGTCTTCCAGCTATTTACCATGAAAAATCTAGGTCATCTGAACTGTATAGGTGATGGAGGATTGGGTATGAGTTGCTAGAAAATCAAAGATGGTAAAGCTACTGAAAGGTCAAGAGAAGAATGTGCATGGTCTTGAATGCTCAGGAAATTGAATTTGTGCTTTTCATTTTTTGTTCTCTTGCTTCACATAGTGCAATAACAAGTTCTGCTTTCAGATACTTACATGTCTGCACTTCATCTTGCTCAGGGGGAGTATGTCTCTGCATTTCGACAAGCACCAAGACGGGAAAATGCTCTTCCAATAACCAATGCTGGGATGAGAGTCCTTTTTGAAGAAGGTACAGACATTATAAAGGATCTAAGCATTTTCTATGGAGGTGCTGTCTCGACAACAGTCTGCGCAAAACAAACCTGTTGGACACTTATTGGAAGGTAAAATTTCTCTGTCTTGTCTGTGTCTCTGAGTAAATGGACTTTGAAAGCTTTGGTTCATGTTCCTTGGGACATGAAAATGCAGAAGGATTTCATTTGCCTGACTGATGCCTTGTATGTTCAAGTGAATGATCAAGCCTTAATGATGACTTTTCAGGATTGTTACGTTTTGGAGTTTGCACACGAACGCCAGTGTGAATTATGCAGAGAGATAAGACAGATGAGCTGTGAGATAGGTGGATGAGATACACATCAGTCAGTTGTGCACCTAAATCCAAATATTGGTAAATTACGCTGTATCTTTGTACATTTGATAATCCCCTCATATCAGTGTTCGTGAGTCTTTCAGCTTGTGTCTAAAAGCTACACAGTTTGAGAAGTTCAGATGTGCCCAATAAAGTTAGAAGCACAAAGTCAAGTCTTCACTTTTTCAATACCTCTTCATCTACAAGGTCCCAGTAATCTCAAGAATTAGTCCCCGATTTTCCCTCCCAGTTTGCAGCACCTTTCCAAGCTTTGGAGGAAAAAAATTGCAAATAATTCAAGCAGCATAAAAACAGCACTAAACAAAGCCCCACTGGCCTGTTTTGCCACTTAATATGCAACTGTTTCATTAGTTGAAGTGCTCATTATTTTTTGATCCCTTACATGATTAAATTTAGTCTAACAGACTAATGTTTTGATATCTAGGGCTGTGTAACTACAGAGAATTAACAGTGTTGAGATACTTGAAGAAGACAGCCCTTTCAGGAAATGTAACAACTAATTAGATCCCTTGAAAGTATCTACATTTTGCATCTATATCTTCTTTTCTTCAAATGTAGGATACTTTCTGTAATATGGTGAGAATCTGTAAGACAGCTAAAGCAGCTTTAAAGCTGTAATAGGGTTTGTTTAATTATTTATTTGTTTATTTTAAAAATGCTGGCATAGCACTTAATTCCATTTACTTACAGGAGCTCAGTTCTGTGAGCAGCATTGATCCACATCATCTTAAAAATTGTAGACATTAATAGAATCAATATTTTGGCTTCACTGTGAGCAGGATTATGCCTGTGGTCCATGGTACACATATATTACTGCAATTTGTATTTACTTTTTTATTAGTCCTGGTCTGATTGTATCTATTATTCTTCCTAACAGACACTGGAATGAAAAAATGTTGGATGAAGCATGCAGACTAGTTCTTAAAGAAATTGCTCTTCCAGGTTCAGCTGGAGGTGAAAATATAGACTATAAGAAAACTTTGATGGTCAGTTTCTTCTACAGATTTTTCCTGGAAGTATCGCAGTCATTGAAGACAATGGTAAATTAGTTCATAGAATCATAAAATCACAGAACATACTGAGTTAGAAGAGACCCATCAGGATCATTGAGTCCCACTCCTGGCGCTGCACAGAACACCGCAGGAGTCCCACCATGTGACTGATAACATTTTCCAAAGCTTTTTGAACTCAGGCTAGGGGCTGTGACCACTTTCTGGGGAGCCTGTTCCAGTGCTCAAACACTTTCTTGGCAAAAAATCTCATCCTGATATACAATCTAAAGCTCTCCCCACTTGGCTTCGTGCCATCTTCTCGAGTCCTGTCACTGGTCAGCAGAGTGAAGAGCTTGGTACCTGCCCCTCCACTTTCTCTGGTGAGGATCTTGAAGACCTCAGTGAGGTCTCTCTTGAGTCTCCTCCGCGCTGAGCAAACCAAGCATTCCCCATGTATGTTCTTGTGCAAACAAATAAAAGGGGTGTTCTTGCTTTCTGTTAGTGCTTGCAATTTGTACAGTGTGCTAAATCGTTGTCTTTGGTGTTCAGAGCTATACAATAACTTAAGTGTTTAACTCCTGAAGAGATTGATAGAGAGATGCCCATTTAAATTTTAGATGCTCAGATATCTTTACCTTGGACATTAGGCTTTAAAAGACATTTGAGAAATACTAATACAACAACATATCAGTACCGAGCTCTCAGGCCCAAAGAAAATATACAAGAGATCTTTATCTGTCTGTAGTTCAAAACAGAAATAGATTAAATAGAAATAAAGGCTTTGGAAAACAACTGTAGATGTTAAACCAACACTCCTTGTATGAGCTGTTGACTGGGAGATGAGGACACTAAAATTTCGCTTGCCAAGACATTCTAGGTGTAAGTTACTTTTCTTTTTGTCTTAAATATATTCTTACAGAGAAAAATATCCCTTATATGTTTTTCTTCTGTATTACCTTGAGCTCTTTCCTCTAAATTGCCATTACTAGGTAATTGACTATTACCAGGAGTGATTCTGGGCCCGTTTTGATCTGACCACAAAACAAAGCTCCTCTGCCTATCCCTACTTTACATTGCTTACTTTAAAAAGCATATTTGTTGAATCCAATATATTTTAAAATATTATTTAATGAAATCTAAAACCTCTACATTGTTTTCAAATTGTTATTTTAGAGCCTTTCCAGTTTGAGTCTGGAAAGACTTCCCTGTATAAAGACTTTGTATTTGATTTTGGTTGTTGGCTTTTTTAATTGGAACGTTCAAAATGTGAGTTTTAGTAGTAATTTGCTTCCTTTTCAGGATCCTTGCCACTATCCTGGCATACCTATGGAATACAGAAGTGTCCTACAAGATTTCAAAACCAGAATGCCCCAGAGTATCCAAATGTACCAGGCAAGTGATTTCATTCTGACATTGTTTTGTGCTTCATAAGAATTGGTAAAAAGTCACGGTTCAAGCATGAGCCTTGGTGTGAAGGTCGGGTACAGATTTTCCTAAAGGACTGGAAGCAAGAGGCTTTTAGTGGTTGTTTTTAATTGTATCTCAGTTGGAGAATTCTTGTTTGTAAAATAAGATTCTTGGGATACTCACTTTTTCTAGACAGTTCTTTAAAGATAAATATGCTAAGCAAACTCCATTGTCAGACTGCTTAAAATTGGTATATTTCAGTGTGCAACCCAATTAGAAAGAAATTAGATGAAAACAAAAAACACTGAAAATCCCAGATATATATAAATATACTATAGTATAGCTACAATATTCTTGTCTCAAGATCTCAGAGGGCTCTTAGGTCTTACTGTAGATTTAGGAATTAAGATGGAGTGTGATGGCTGTCTGCTCAAGTTAACACGAGCAGGCTGTCCTAAATCAACAGTAGAGAGCAGCAAAGGACACATTTGGTATTTTCTGAGCTCACCGTATAAATAGATTATGGTGGAAACACCCACAAGGATTTTTGATATTTTGACACCCTCAATACACAAGTCAAAATATCCAGCTTTTGAAAACCTAAAGAAAAATTCAAATGAAATATAGGTAAATATTTTTTTTTTTAATTTTTGGATATTCCCTAGAATAACACTTTACCTTTAAGTACTTTAAATTTGTTCAAGTTGTTATCTTCAGTTTCCTTCAGAGTTATTATTATTCTTATTAAAAAAAAAAAAAAAAGACTGCAGGCAATAAGAGGGGCCAGGATCAAGGAGACTATTTCTTTGTGACTTTTCCCCAATTTACAATTTATTCCCCATCTGTAATAAAGTGACTGAACAACAGGTATTGAAACAATTTGTTACTCAGATCAATTGGCGCTGAGCAATAGAAATTTAGAAACCCAGAAAATCTGAGTTTTTCTGCTTTAAATTTCTATCTAGATTTTGTAAGACTGTGTTTTTTGTCTGCACTCCTTCATTTGGACATTATTAAGCTTTTAAAATTAAGAGGAAAAAGTGAATGTGTATCCTGAAATCCAAACACCTTGTCATTCTGCTGTGGAAAAGTTGAAGTGGTTTGGCTGAGACATCCATTTGAGGAACTTTAGGCAGTCGAGTGAAGAGTGTTTGTTCCTGACTTTGTGCCAATAGCAGACGGTGTACCAGAAAGTGCAGGAGGTAGGAGTGTGTAGCCAGAACACCTGTGTGCTGGAAGCTTTAGGAGTAAAAACATTTTAAGTTGTAAGCTATTAACTAATTCTAAATGTAGAAAAGGGAAAAGTTAGCATGAATACTGACCCAAAAATTGGAAAGGTGTTCTGGAAGTTGGTAACATTAGTTGATATGGCAGATTTAACTGGAAACACTGAATTAATTTTCAAAAAACTTAGCAAAGTAAGATTAATAAGACACTAAATTCATACAAGGGTGCAAAGAAATAATTGGGCAGAAAATATTTAGGCAACATTTTCTCACTGATTTACATTGATCAGTTGCAATCTTTCAGTGAGGAAGACAAATCCTAGAAAGGATTGCAAATAGATCACAATACACTACCAGACGCTGATAACATTCAGAGCAGAATCTTGTGAGAATAATTTGGAAAATTATCAAAGCTTCATGACACCATTCAGTAAGGGAGGAAACTGTCCTTCTGAAAAAGTGCTGGGTTTGTCACTTTGATATAAATAGTTAAGAAAAAAAATCCAAGTAAACAAACCCGTGCGGTGCTCTCAGAAGGGTACATAAGAGAAGAAAAGCGGAGAAAGAAATCCCCAGGAGCAGCAGTCACATCCTGCAGCCACATCTCTCTCAATGTTGAACCACAAGATGATAGTATGAGCAGTTGTTTGGTCATCAGATTTTCTGATTGCTGTAAGAATAACAGGACTGTTCTTTTTTTAACTGTTTGGGGGTGCTGGGTGTGTGGTTTTGCCTGTACAGGACATAGAGCCGAGTCAGTCTCCCCAGGACCCTGTCGGACGGCCCATTATGCACCAGTCTGGGCTAAAGCACGCCACTGGTGAAGCAGTCTACATTGATGACCTTCCTTCTGTGGATGGGGAGCTTTTCCTGGCTGCCGTCACTAGCTCCAGAGCTCATGCTAAGATTGTGTAAGTGTTCAAAGTGGACCTGAAGAAAGTGTTATCATGAATTGCTGCCTCAGATTTTTAGAGAGACTAATGAGTCACGTGTACAGAACAGCATGCCTGATACCTGCAGGCAAATCCATGCTGGTAGCAGTATTGGTGCACTAGTAGAAGGGTTTGTTAGGATTTAAGTGTCTCACCCCATTTTACTGTACTAGTAAGAGTGAACTGTTTCTGGTCCATAAGCCAGCCCAGAGCTAGCCTAGCTACCTCTACAAAGCGCTTAGCTGTGCAGTGCAAGCAGACTTTGAAATTCAGTGTTACCAACACTGCTTTGAAGCCTCACCTCTATGATGAAAGAAGAAAATTGTTCAAAATGTAGGAAATAGTGTTGCAACATTGCAGCAACAAGGTGGCAAAGCTCATACCAGGCTTACAGGAGAGAAGGGGGAAGAAGAGGATTTTATTTTGCAAGAAAACTGTTTTCACATATGCTTTTATGCTGCCAAGATACACCTATTCTAGCAGTTTGTTCAACATTTAGGCACCAAGACATATTCAAGTGATCTAGTTGTGATTAATTGTCATGACAGACAGGACTGGGGCTTCTAACTACAGAGTCCTTGTCATATTTCCTGGCTTATTCTTAGGTCAGTGCTGGGTTTGGCAGCCCTCTTTTTGGTACCACCACAGAACTGGCATCACCCCCATCTCTGTGAGTCAGTAGGATCTATTCAGTCTCATTTGTCTTCTGATCTCGGTGTCCAGAGAAGATGCCTGTACATGTGCTGGGATCTGATGACCTGCTGAACTAGATGCTATCAAAATATGCCGTTCCTGTAGACCTTCTGCTGTTCCTTCTGATCCTTCTACACCTAGGCATTTCCATTCCTTCTCCATTTATACTGATCTTGTCATTTCTGTTATATCTCTCTACATGAATCCTCCACCTGAAGGTGCATATTTGCATCTTTAGGTGTATGTGTAGGATGTGAGGTCTCAGAAAGTTGCAGTTGTAGTATCATGATAGTGCACTGATCTTTATTAAACCGGTGCAGTTCAGGCAATCTAATGAGCCAATGATTGTTGTATCTAAAGTATCTCCTAGAAATAAAGCAGATTAGTAGAATCTTAATTTGTCTTTTACCTGCACTTCTTCACATGCCAGAGACAGAAAGAACAGGTGTGTAAGCCTATGAGCAGATCTCAGTAGTACAAGAAATATACTTCTGTGTTGAAACCCCTTCCTCTGTGAACACTTTGTAAAACTAATGAATTACACTTCTCTCTTCCCATATCCCAATCAGATCTGTAGATACCTCAGAGGCTCTAAAAGCAGCAGGTGTGTTCGATGTCATAACAGCTCATGATGTGCCAGCTGCAAATGAGTTTTATTTTTCTGATGATCCAGAGATTATATTTGCGAGAAACAAGGTATAACTACAATCTTTTTACAACTGATTTTCTTAATTTTAACTGTTTTTTACTCCAGCCTTCCGTTCTCCCACTATCCATTTCTGAATACAGTATTTTCCTTGATTCTTTAGTTACAGTGGTATTTTTGTAATTTGTTAGCTTCATGGATGATCTAAAAATACAAAAATCCTAAGTCAAAGAAGACTTTTGAACAGGAAACATAAGTAGTGGTTATGTAAAAAGAAGAATACCAACAGCCCGTACGGGAATTGTTTGAATCCACCATACCATTATGTGATGTGCATTTTGCAGGTGATTTGTGTGGGTCAGATTGTCTGTGCTGTGGTTGCAGATTCAGATGTTCATGCCAAACAAGCAGCTGCAAAAGTGAAGATAGAGTATGAAATGCTGGAACCAGTAATTTTAACAATTGAGGTACTAATAATTTCTTCTGCCTTTTTATTTTTTTACTGATTTAATTAATGGAAGCAGCAGTTCACACTCTTTAGTTGCTTTTTAAATAGGATTTTTAAAGAAAACAATATGAATATGAATATGAGCATCCAATTAACCAGTCTGAGTATCTCCCTGTAAATAAATTTTTAACCTTTTCTCTAATTTTGACCACTTTTGATAGACAGGCAACAGTTTCAAAAGTATGCAGGTGTCACAAGTTTTACAATAATAAACATTAGAATGCAAAAAAAAAAGAACTCTCCTAATGTTCCCAGTGAGGAAAAGGCAATGAGCATGCTGATTTCTAATTTTTTGGTAGCTACCAGCTGGTCAGTCAGCATGTGTATACTGGCTAACAGTCAGCTCCTGATTATCTCTAGCATTTTTATCTGTTGTCTAGCTTGAAAGCTAGGCTGGAGACATAGAAATTGTTGAGGGAATATGAAGGAAAGGTGTTAGGATGTACAACATTTTAGAAATGTAATGTGGGAGTCCCAGGGAATATGGATTTATCCTGGATTAAAGAGAGTAGAAGTAAGGAAAAAAGGACACACTTGGCAGGGAGCCAACATTAGTTCTGGTAGTCAATTCACAACTTGTTTTAATAATGTGTGTGTGGTCTAATGGAACAATCTTTCTGATAGAAAAATAGAAGTAGTCTCTTCTTAAAGACTGGCAAATTTTGTTAACATTTCATTAGAATTGAAATTTATTTCTTACTAGAAATAAAGCAAATGCTACTTTATTAATTAGATTCCACCTTTACTTAGTCCTTGTCATTTCTTCCCCTCTTAATGGCAGTGCTCTTTGGATGATGTGGTTGCATTCTTACTCTGTGGTGTCTTGGTCAGTTCTGGATGTATGACAGGGAAGAGCAGGTTGAATAAACTGCATGCATTTCCTTCAGAAACTGCAATCATCAGTTACACAAGATACATCAGGAAAGAATTGCTGGAATTAAATAAACAAACTCAACAGTGACAATAAAGTGATGAAGTACAGTTGTTCATTGACTTTGGTAGCTGGTGATTCCAATCTCTGAAGACAGTGGTGTTGGTCCTGAGACTAAAATGCTGCAACAAGCTGGGAATCTTAAAAATACTTTAAAACTCCTATTTCTCTTTTTCTCCGTTGCAGGAAGCTATAAAGCACAACTCGTTCTTTGAGCCAAAAAGAAAATTAGAACAAGGAAATGTTGATGAGGCATTTGAAACTGTTGATAATATAATTGAAGGTAAACTGCAGAATACATTTGATGAAAAATTTTTGGTTGTCAGTATTTGGCTTTGGCTGTCTGCTCTTCCAGTCCCAGTTCCACCTTTTTTCTGTATAGTCATTAGGTGTGAGAAAACTCTTGGGCACTTGGAAGACAACATGACTAAATCTAGTGTATTGTTGTTCTGCTACTACATTCAAGCTTTTTGCATCATCTGTTCTTGAAAAAAGTTACAGAATAATTAGGTTGGAAGGGTGTCTTCTAGTCCAACCTCCTGCTTAAAGCAGGTCTGGTTAGAGCAGGTTATTAAGGGCCATGTCCCGTCATGGTTTTAGTGTCTCCAGATATGGAGATTATGCAACATCTATAGGCACCTGTTCCAGTGTTTCACAGCTTTCATGCTGATTTTGATTTTTCTTCTATCTAGCTGGAATTTCTTGTGTTCATTGCCGCCTCTTATCCTTCCACTGTACACCTCTGAGAACAGTCTGGCTTGCTCTTGTCTACACCCTTCCATTAGGTAGTTGTAGACAACAATAAGATCTCTTCTTAAACCTTTTCTTCTTTTGGGTGAATAAATGTAGTTCTCTCAACCTCTTGTCATGCATCCTGTGGTTCAGCTCCCTGATGATCTTGGTGGCCCTCTTCTTCACCTGGTCCAGTATGTGCATGCTTTGTTTAACTTATCTATGTTTTACTTATTGTTGTCACCACTTGTGGGCAATATTGTTCTACTCTTAATCCAGTTCTGGTGATGCAACTGGAATAAGACCGATTTAATATTACAAGGATTTTAATTTGTATTTTTATTTTAGGTGTTGCTCTTTCACACAAGGAGTATAGAGGATTTGATACTGATTGCCATAATTTAAATTATGATGGGTTGTTAGTTCTTCTCTGGTTTGTCTCTTCTGTCCTTTTCCCTCAGTAACACTTGTGTCTTTCTCTTTGGGTCAGGGGAGATTTGCATTGGGGGACAGAAACACTTTTACATGGAGACTCAGAGTATGCTTGCTGTTCCAAAAGGAGAGGATAAAGAAATGGATATGTATGTGTCAACACAGCATCCAGCAATTATTCAGGTAATGCAGAGCATTCTCGGAGAAAGTGTTTGGACTTGTGACAATAGAGCTTTTAAAATTTGGTTTACAAATCTGTATGAACAGAAGCCATAGAAAGATGAAATTGCCCATCTGGATTGTCCAGTAACAGCTACTTTGTAGTACTGCTGTATTCTGATAAACACTGAGCAATACACTGTCAAGATAAAGCTCTTCTTTCCCTTTGAACAAAGTACTTCATACTCCACTACTGTAGGCATGAAAAACTCCCTGTGGAGTGCTGAAGTTCCTCCATCTTTGTTAGCTTTCCATTGGACTGAGGATCAATCTGTTCCCTACAGAATCAGAACCCACTGAGGATCTGACCAAGTCTTAACTAGCTGTAGGTGAGAGTGCTACTCCATGCAGCAGTCTCATAATCATAATCCTAGACTGGTTTGGGTTTCAAGGGACCTTTAAAGACTATTTAATTCAACACCCTTGCCATGGACAGGGTTATCTTTCCCTGGACCAAATTTCTCAAAGTCCCATCCAATGTGGCCATGAACACTCTCAGTGGTGGGGTGTCCACAGCTTGTCTGGGCAATCTGTTCCCTTGGCTCACCACTCTTACTGTAAAAAAAATGCTTTCTTATGTCCATTCTAAACCTGCCCTGTTTTACTTTAAAACCGTGGCCCCTTCTCCTGTCAATACAAACTTTGCTAAAAGTCTTGCTCTGTTTCTTGTAAACCCCCTTTATATTTTGAAAGGCCACAGTAAAGTCTCCCTGGAGCTGTCTTCTCCTGGCTGAACAACTCCAAGTTTCTCAGTCTTTCTTCAGAGTAGAGGTGTTCTAGCCTTCTGATCATTTTCATGATGGTAAATGACAAAGCAAAGCTGCCATAGCTTGTGGCCTACATAGCAATAGCTCTAATGCATGAAACTGATGGTATTTCAGACTCAACACTGGCATTTTCAACGTTCATTGAGTATTCAAGGCCCAGTTCAGCTCCCTTTATCATTTCCATTATTATTATATTGCCAATAGCCAAGTAGCACGAACTTTGTGTTTGAGAATATGATTTGAAGCAAAAACATTCCTGACACTAGCAAGACCTTAGATTATTAAAAAAGTTTCATTTTAAATAGAAATAAAATGTATTATCTTAGTAATAAAAATAGTAGAAATTGTATACTAATCCATTTTTATTATACCTGAAGCTTCTTACTGTTTAGTTAATATAATCCAAAGGTATTATTTTTCACGTTGGCCAATGGCCCTTTCACGGTCTGCATGGTAAAGATTTTAAATGTGAGTGCTGCTGAGAGTTTGTTGTTATTCTTTCTTTGCTTTTTAACCTAGGGTAAAGGAAAAACTATATTCATCTGATAGAAGAATAGAAACATCTATGGAACCCTTTTCTAGAAAAGTTTTCTATTTCAGAACCTAACTTTTAGGCTTAGTTTGAGTTGGCATAACATACTGACAATTGTTTTACAGGAGATAGTAGCTGCAAGTTTAGGTGTTCCAGCCAACAGGATCATGTGCCATGTTAAACGAGTTGGTGGAGCTTTTGGTGGGAAAATCCTGAAAACCGGCTTACTGGCGTCAGTTGCTGCAGTGGCAGCACACAAGTAAGTGCAGTATGTGTGTGTTGGGATAGGAAAAGAGAATGAGGCAAACAAGTTTTCCATTTTGTCTAAAATGCTTTCTCCTTTCCCAAAGCTGCTAGTCAAAAAGTCATACAATCCTGACTTCACGTTTTGTGAGACTGTTTGCTGCATTTCTTTGCTTTGTTGAACTACTTATATTAAGCAGCTCTAGCCTCAACTAAATTAATGGACTGCAAGAAGCTGGTATTAGTATAAGCCAGAAACACTCAACAGGACCAGTCCCTAACTACTAAGACTTTGTATTGTACATACATTAAAGCACAGCATTAACCATCCAGATGTGAACTTCACTGACACAGCAGGATGCAGAAGGAAGGGTTCATGAGTGGAACTGCTTTTAAGAACAAGCAGTTCTAGTTCAGTCCTCAACGTCTTTCAGTCAAAATTAGCTTAAATCTGTGAGGTATTATGCTTTTTCTAATACTGCTTGAATTAGTCTAAGAACATTAATACGTAAAGCTCCATCCCCCATATTCCAGATTTGGCAGGGCAATATTGGCAATTAGCTGTCAGGGCATACTAAAGTCCTTTAAAAGCGTAACTGATTTGCTACAGAACTCACATCAGGCTACATCCTGTCAGCCAAAATGGTCTTGTCATCTGAGGAGTTAGCTCAATATGTTTATATTGCTTCTACTGTCACTGTTATAAAAATGGTTCTTGATTTTTTTTGGCCACATTATCTGTGTTTTTTATTAACCAGTAATGCTAAAAATAATATTTCTTTTATGGTTTAAACTATCTTTTTTTATTCGTAGGACCTTATTTTACACCTTATGCCCATTTTTCTAAAGTAGTTATTTTAAATTGTATATGCATCTCTAGACTAATTTTCATATTTTATTGTTATTTGTATTTTGGTTTTATTCCAAGGTTCTCTGTTTCAGTATGATTCTGAATAGCTAAGAGGTAATGAACACTTAACACTGAAATAGTTTCTTCAGGAGTAGTTTGCACTGAGTTATCTTGTTGGCTTTCACAAGATGAAATGAAAATTCTTACATGATTGTAAATGTGAGAAATATGAACTCTGGTTATAGGTTTAAGCATATATTCAAGCTTATTAAAGTTAAGTTTAATCTAAATGCATGTTTGTATGCATGGCTGTATCTGGTTACATGATGAATAACCATAGCCATCTTATTCATAACATTCCTTATTTTAATTGCAATTTGACTTTTCTTTTTTGGATTTAGAACTGGCAGAGCAGTCCGTTTTATTCTGAGCCGAGAGGATGATATGGTAATCACTGGTGGCCGACATCCTTTTATTGCTAAATATAAAGTGAGTGCCACTAGAATTCAGTGAAAAAATACCCACCTATATTCTGTGAATAAGTATTTCAATGTTACTGGTTAATGTGTTCTATTAATGAAAATTAGTATAATCAATTCAATTTTAAACCAAAACTACACGCCAGGAAACCAAGAGAAAGTTGCTGTACAGCCCCTTTGTCTGCTTCATCTACCTCTGTCTCTTCAGGGTTTTATTTAATTTTTTTTCTAGTTCCTTCATGTCCTTTTCCTTTTATAGCTCTTTCTGTCTTTCTTTCTTAGAACAGGAGCTAACCTATATCAGACTTCTTCTGCAGAACTTTATTTTAAACTCTCCATATGGTTAGATTCACACAAAGAAGCAGCTAATTTTTCACAGAAACAGTGTCATGCAGAAAACTCGCCCTATGGAGGAAATGAATCTCTTCCCTGCCCATGCACTGTCATCAGTCATAATTATTCATTAGGATAATTTCTGCCTTCTTTTCCTTCTCTACTTGTCATATTAATTATGTATGCCAGCCACCATAATGGGGTTTAAATCCAAGTTTCTGCTGAATCAATAAACTGAAAGATTTCTCTTTAAAAGTACCTTTTGTTAATAGCACTACAGCTCAAGCTGGATGCCTTCAAAGACAGACCCTGAACAACAGGATTCCTGGGCAATTATAGCCTTACAATCTAAGTTCCCCATCCCTGACAGTTCAGACCAAGAGTAATATTAAGGGTCTGGAGTCTTCACGTTCTTCATGGGTTTCTTTCATTGTCTGTAGCTGGGCCATTTCTTTTCTTATATCTAAGTGTGCTGCATCTGCTAGAGATTGTAGCTTCTTTATCTTTCAGCTTGAACTGGCTCTGAGGCCTTCTTTTACTTGACTAGGTTACAGTTCAACATACCTTGGTGAAAGTTCACAGCTTGCAGCCTAAGGCTGCAGCAAATTTATCTGCTAATACTAAGCAAGTTGCATGACATACTACCTAGGTAAAGTAAGAGAGGTTTTATAAGATGCTTCCCTAAAGCTAAAATGAGCTGTAGCTCATGTTGAGAATTCAGGAACTGTTAGTGATAACAGGTGAAAAGAGGGATGTGAGATAAAGATAACATTTCTTCATTAATAAACACAAATGTCATATTCCATCTGCCAGACACTATTCTTACCATTAAAGTGGGATTTGATTTTATCTACAATAAACTTTCCTAGGTGACACACTTCTCAGCCATCTCAGGCAATATAGAGGAAGCCACTGCTTCTTCCTTTCCCAGTGGGCTGATGTTGCTTATTATATGCTGTACCTATACAGATCACAGATGCCAGGTGGGAAAGCCCATATCTTAGAAACATACTTTCTTTCTCTCTTGCCTTTCTATAGTTTCAGTGAATGCTGGCCAGAGATTAATAGTGCAGTATTACCCTGAATGTATGGGTTATGTTAGTATTCAAAATATAAAAGCACTTAAGAAACAAATGAATGCCAAATTCTAAATAACATACTGTTGTAACCTTCTAGGTTGGCTTCATGAATGATGGTAAGATCAGAGCTGTGGATGCCAAATATTATATTAATGGAGGATGTACCCCTGATGAATCTGTCCTGGTAAGGATTTTATACTGACAAATCTTATAATATGGAGGAATCATTAGCTGGAAAATTATGAAGGTCAAATTCCTTTGCCTATATATTATTAAACATATAGACTTTTGATACAGGGATTATGGGTTGTTGGAAGAATCTGCCCTGAGTAGGTTATCGTTTCCATATTCAATTTAGTGAAGCATGTTACTACTTTTTTATATTACCCTACACATTCCCTTCATGAATGTTTTCTCAGGCTTATTTTTCTGTTACGAACATCTCAACTAACAATGTATTCCTTTTAAAATACGTAGTACCTGCATTTGTCCCTGCCTAAAGCTTTATGTCCTCAGGGCTGGGAAGACATTTCTTAGCCTTCAGAAAATTCATAGTTATAGTTATCCTGTTGCTGTCCCTATACATTTCTGTACTGGGTCAGTATTTATTGTGCTGTATACCTCAGTTCCTCACTTACAGGTCTGCAAAGTATAAAATGTTTCTTGCTTTGATATCATCACTGGATATTTGTGTTTGTACACACTATTCTAGCTGTAACTGAAATGTTTGCTGTACTACCCCTCATCTGCTTGTCATTGCCCCACCTATGAGTATTTTCTGCATCCTGAAATCTGTCAGTGTAACTGCCCATGGTACTGCTGCCTAACCTGGCTCTGAAAAATAGCCTAGGTTAGAAGAAAACCCATTATTAGAAGCATGTACATTAATGCAGATCATGTAAGAACTGTCTTAAGATGAAGTTCTACAATGATACAGTGAAGCTGGTGGGCCTAGCACGAATGACGGAGGCTTAAATTTGTCATTCTGAGAAATCTACTTAACACTGAAGAGAGACAGTGACCTCTTTTGATTAGGCATCAAAACTTTTTTTTTAATTATATTTTTATTTTGATACCGACTCCTAGAGCCTAATTTGAGGTTTCTAGTACAGGATTTTCCTCTTCATGTGGTTTTGTGTTTGTCATTGTAAATTTCTAAATTAAAAACTTAAGGACAAGAAGACATTGTAGACTGCAGTACATATGCTTTCTGGTGGAACTAAACTTTAAGTGTGGACTTCCATAGGATGTGATAGTTCAGAATGCTTTCATCAGTTCCTTTCATAGCTACTGTTGCTTTAAATCTAATCTGCCTATTTTTAGTTTTGTGTGGCTTTTGGTATTGAAGTAGGAGCAAAATCAGTCATAAAATGACACATTTGCTACATCCTTAACTACTGATAACATTCAAGTACAAGTAACACCAGCTGTGTTCTGTATAAAAAAAAGCCCCTGGAAATTAATATATTGCATGAGAAATGTATTAATAAAGTCTCTATGTGTGCATGAGTACTTACAATCAGTGATTGCCAGAAAGCAAATTTTAAAGCTAATTGTCTCAAGTTAAGGTCTTTCATATAAGAGATGCGGAAGATTTAAATGTCAATTTGAAGGAAGCACTGTTCTGACATTAAACAAGATCTGTTTATCCCCTACTTCAGGTAGCAGAAGTGTCCTTATTAAAAATGGACAATGCATACAAGATTCCCAACTTGAGATGCTGGGCTTGTGTCTGCAAAACAAACTTGCCATCAAACACAGCATTCCGAGGCTTTGGCTTTCCTCAGTCAGGACTGGTGACAGAAACTTGGATAACAGACGTTGCAGATAAAACTGGTTTATCGCCAGAAAAGGTGACTAAATGCAGGCCTATTCTCTCCTGAAATGAAGTCTATGGAACTGGAAAGTTAAAAACCTTTAGATTAGTTTAATTTTTTGAACAATTCTTTTCTAAGTCAAACATAATTTGAGCTGAAATTCATATTTTTTTAAATCAATGTCTGGTTGTTGAATGAATAGCATGGTCTTACAAATTGGTAACTGTTCAAAAAACATACAGTGATCTTCTTGTCATCTATTAGTCCTCCCAGATGGTCAGTTTGCCTTTAACAGGATTGTGTGATAACTGTAATTTCATTTTTTTCAGATTAAGGAAATAAATATGTATAAGAAGAATGAGCAAACACACTTCAAACAAAAACTTGATCCACAGAATTTAATACGGTGTTGGAATGAATGTATGGAGAAATCTGCATACTACAGTAGGAGAACAACTATCAATGAATTTAACAAAGAAAATTACTGGAAGAAAAGAGGTATTGCCATTGTACCAATGAAATTTCCATTTGGACTAGGTACACCTTACCTTTCTCAGGTGAGATTCATTAAAGAATAAGTGAGCTAAGCATTTTATCCATAGAAGATTACAGTCACTTTATCTCAGGATACAAAACAAATATGTTATCTTTCAACTCCTGGAAAATGATCATCCTCCTGATGGTTGTTCCCTGAAGAGGCTGTACTAGCTTGTAGCTCTCTTCAAAGTTGTTTGGTTTTCAGGACTCAGGCAGCTTGGACCCTGCCTACCTAAAGGCTAGTCCTATTTGTTGTGGTGCAGTGTTGAAATAGGTGAGTTGAACACATTTACAAAAAGTTTTTGAAGGCTGATAGAGAAATGTTCATTGTATAAGTTGTCCAGTCCAGAAATAGTTCCTACCCTCCTCTTTCTGATGATGAGGGTACTATGGAATGCTGCTCTTAAAGACTTAACCCTTTGATGCCATCAAAGGCGAAGGTTAAGGAAGGAAAAAAGCACAGTAGTATTTTTGGTCCTTGTATTTTTTTTAACATAGGTGTCTAATTCTTCTGAAACAGACAGCATTCTATCAATTGAAAATTAATTAATTGACTGACTTATGTCATATCAAACTGGCTGTCTCTGCTCAGCATTAAAGTCACAGGGTCTTTGTAGTCTACAGCTACTTCTAGCTGAGTCTAGGAAGAAAATTTCATTCAGAGATTCAACTCATGCAACTGAGAAACCTCCGGGACTCTCACATGTCAGTGAGAGAGAAAATGGAGCTTGCAGCAAATTGCGCTTACAGCCACTACTGAGGGGTGTCCTCCAGCTTCTTTTGGAACCACTGAGATACAGTTGCCAGGTGTAGGTTTATTTCAGGATCTAGTAACAGAAAAAGCAGACCACCAAGGATTTGTATCTTTTTCTTTTGAAGTTCGTTATAGAGGAAGAGCAGCAAGTAGCATTTCATATTTTGCCTTATATTCCTAAGCATTAAACAGATAAACTGAAATATACTTAAACACTTTGTCTTTTTTTAATTCAATTCATCACCACATACAACACATTCCTCACTAGTCTGATCTTGACTTTGTTTTTCTTTTTTAGGCTGCTGCACTGGTTCATATTTATACTGATGGGTCTGTGCTTCTGACACATGGTGGAATTGAAATGGGGCAGGGTATTCATACAAAAATGATCCAGGTAAAAAATGATCTAAATAGATATTGCCATGTGCTTTATCTTTCCTGCAGATAAACAGTGTAAGGGTTTTCTTTTTGGTTAGTTAGTGTACCAGCAGGACAGTTTCTTTATCAACATAGCCACTACTTCTTTGCATTGATAGAATTAGAAAGCAAAGGTACCTTCATTAAGAGACATAGAGGCAGAAAGAAGGAAAAAACTGACTGGTTTTTGTTCTTCCAATAGCATGTGAAGAGGCTTATTAGAAATAAGATTTTGAGGGGCTAATCCCATAAAACCCAT
Source organism: Corvus brachyrhynchos (assembly GCF_000691975.1). Lineage (NCBI taxonomy): Eukaryota > Metazoa > Chordata > Aves > Passeriformes > Corvidae > Corvus > Corvus brachyrhynchos. The sequence continues at coordinate 527,283 of NW_008235977.1, read as the reverse complement.
AGTGAAAAAGGCAGACACTATTCACACAGAATCACCAGGTTGGAAGAGACCTTCAAGATCACCGAGTCCAAGCCATGCCCTAACACCAGCTCAACTAAACCATGGCACTGAGTGCCACATCCAATCTTTTTTCAAACACATCCAGGGATGGTGACTCCACCAGCTCCCCAGGCTGATGATTCTGGAACTTTATCACTCATTCAGTAAAAAACTTTTTCCTAACATCCAACCTAAATTTCCCTTGGCGCAGCTTAAGACTGTCATGATGATAACATTATGATCATATTTGGTTAATGGATAGTTCTGAGACAGATCTGTGAAAGTATTTATCAAGTCAGTGAAAGTTTGGGACGTGGGCTTGTATAATTTGCTCTAAGTCTTTCAGGGTATAAGCAGGAAAATCAGGAATGAGTGTTGGAGTTCAGGTCTCAATCCAGCATTTGAGTATAGCTGGAACATTGTCCTTCTGTTCTGTTTCTTTGTTCTAACAACTTGGACACAATGATTTCAGCTGGAGATTGGAAGAGAACTCGCTTAAACTTTTATCTTTCCTGGTATTCCTGACTTCTAGCAAATACTGGGGAGTTGTTGGAGTGTTTAGATTGTTTCTAAAACAAAGAATATGTTGTTCTTCCTGAAACAGGTTGCTAGTCGGGAATTGAACATCCCCATGTCATGTATTCACTTCTGTGAAACGAGCACAACAACTGTTCCCAATGCATGTGCCTCGGTGGGATCTGCAGGGACAGATGTCAATGGCATGGCTGTGAAGGTAAAGAGTAGTATTTAGCTGAAAAAAAACCCCGATCCCTTGAGGTATATGTTTGCCAAACTTTAGGTACTAGTGATCCCATAAAAATCAAGTTTGGGATTACCAATACTGCTGGAGGTGGCCAAGAAGAAACATGACTTGACAGTTTCTCAATAACGGTGCTTATGAGTTTTCAGAATATGATCTGGACTTTCCCAAAAAGGCTTACACTTTCCAAAATCTTTCTTTCATCTAACAAGCTAACTAGTCCCATGCAAGTCTTGCACCCTTGTTCATGTTTGAAATCTACTGATTCATACAGATTCCAGCCCTTGTAACTTAACCATTTTGAAGTTTTATGTGTATGTGGTTAATATGACACTTCCTGCAATACCTTTTCAAACTAAGATGACAGTAAAGCATATACTAATTAAGTAGTAACTAGAACATAACTTGAATAGTAGCAAATGTATCTGTGTTAATTTTGTGGTATATTCTCCTGGCTTCTCACCAGGATGCTTGCCAAACTCTTCTGAAACGCCTGCAGCCCATCATCAAGAAGAACCCAACAGGGACCTGGAATGATTGGGTAAGACCTGTGAATCCTACGGAATGTGTTTGAGTGCTGGCAGAAACTGTGATATATGTATTGTAGTCTATAAATCTGCTCAGCCTAATAATCCTAAAGTTAAAAACTGTAGAAACAGGCTATTTCACAAACAGATGAAATGCAGAATAGTCAAGAGATGGTTCTTGTCCAGGCACAAATGATTATGTGGAAGATAACAACTAGATTTATTGCTAGTACAGTATTTAAATATTGCCAGTGCAATATCCAAGTAACAAATCTATCATCTGTTACAACGGATTATAGTAAGATCAGGTTATGGTCCCTCCTGTTGAGGAGGGAGATCCCCTGGCTTTCTAAACTTTTCAGTGGAGTCTAGGTGCAGCTAGGTCTACTTAGTCTCAGATGTGGTCCACAGCCTATGTCTAAAGGGCTATGATATGTTGTGGTGTAACCTCAGCCAGCCACCAAGCACCACACAACTGCTCACTCATTCCCCCACCAGCAGA
>NW_008235977.1:501056-525441 GCF_000691975.1 Corvus brachyrhynchos | reverse complement strand
CAGAAGAGTGAAAGCTAGAAAACTTGTGAGTTGAATTAAATGGGTAAAGCAAAAGCCATACACACAACCAAAGCAAAGCAAATAATTCTTTCAATCTTTCCCATGGGCTGGCAGGTGTTCAGCCATCTCCAGGAGAGCAGGGCATCATCACATGTATTGGTTACTTGGGAAGACAAACACCAGCACTTCAAATGTCCCCCTGTTCCTCCTTCTTCCCCCTACTTTCTATACTGAACATGATGCCATATGGTATGGGATATCCGTTTGGTCAGCTGGGGTCAGTTGTCCCATCTGTGTCTCCTCCCAAATTCCCATGCACCTCCAGCCTCCTCACCAGTGGGGCAATCAAAAAAAGCAGAAAAGGCCTTGTCTCTGGGTAAACCCTTCTTAGGAATAACAAAAACACACTAATCCAAAACACCTAATCTCCTCTACTAGGTACAAAATTAATTTGGATGATTCAGACACACCAAAAGTATTATCAGAAATGGCAGACCAAAGAAAGAATGTTAACATATGTAGAGAAGTAATTTTATATCTTACAAAGTCAGTAAAACCAACCAAAAACGCCACAAAAACTTTTTGACTTGTAAACGGAGTAAATCTAACATGAGAATCACTCAAAGGGAATAGATTTGGTACCTCCTACTGTCACTTTTATGACCGGCAGAACTTACAAAGAGCATTTCTCTTGAAAAATGTCATCTTTGTGCAAATAGGTCATGCACATCTTTTATGTCAGTGTGCTGGTTTGACCTTGTCTGGACTCTAGGTGCCCAACAAGCTGCTCTATCAGTCCCCTTCCTCAGTGAGATAGAGGAAGAAAATAAGATGGAAAAGCCCTGACGAGTCAGTGGGTAAAGATAAAGGCAGTTTATCAAAGAAAAAGCAAAAGGTTGCACATGCACATGGTCACATGACCCAATATAATCAGTGACTTATCAACCAGATCTGTTTAGCTGACAAGGAGGGACCCATTTCTATTGAACTTGATCAGAGAAATTGAGCAGGGCCCTTTCTGACTATGGCATTACCAGCAATAAAGATTCAGCGAGAGCACCACTGTTGACAGGTCTATTCCTTCTAGTATTGCCAAAAGAATTCAGATTGTTCATGCAAAGGGGGTTTAGTTCTGAAGTCTTAGGCACCATGTGCAGCTAAACATGCTTAACTCAGCTTGTCTTCCTTTCTTTACAAGTTTTACAGTTTGGGGTTTTTAAGTAAATATGTGTGGGTAAGTATATATATGTAAATAAAGTAAATATACCTATGCTGTGTTCCTTCCTGACTCCTTCCTTGGCTTACCACAAGCACTGCTATATTTTACAGATTAAAGAAGCATTTAAACAGAGTGTGAGTCTTTCAGCTACTGGCTATTTTAGGTAATATATTTTTGTTCCTTAAAAATGCATAAATTAGACCAGGACTGATTTCTGAAGATAACTAATGCTGTAAATAGAAGATCCTGTCAAATAGGTCTTTCTAATAGCTCATTTTATGTTTTAAATAATTAGTTGATATATGAAGGGTTGGAAGCATAAAGTTTTGGTGTTAATTTATGTCTAGCCCTCTGTGGACTCTCTAGAAATTATTAATAGAACATTTTGCCATCTTTGCTCCATGGTTTGACATTTAGCAAACCAGAAAGCATCAAGAAAGTGACTGCTGCCTGTAACAGTCATGTGCAAAGTGGGATATAGGTTTTTAACTGGAGACTGTATTGCTATAAGCTATAAATATTGTTCCCACTGCTCTCAGAGTAGTCTCTCGGTCCTTTTTCTTTGAATTCTTTCACAGTGTTTATAAAGAACCAGAAATGAAAAATTTCTGTGCTATAACTCAGGTGGGATTCAAAGCAAAGCTTTTCTCTTAGCCTGCTGTGCCTTATCTTTTCTCTCCTTCTGCTGGTGGTTCTTACTTATTAATAGCAACTTTTCAGGTCTCTGGGCAGTCTGGAGTAAGTTGAAAGGGCACTTGGGAAGCCCATACTTTTTTAAAGCACCGAAAAATGTCCAAATAAAATGTCCCTTCCTGCTGTTAAGCCTGTTCAAGTATATCTTCTGCTTATGCAGCCCTTTAGGAATGTTAGTATCACCAAAGTAATGAACAACAGTGCTATCGACATTTAACGGTGCCCAAAACCATCTGCAGATCCCTGAGCCTCAGATCCTGTATTGATCTAGTTCTTATCCAGTCATATTCTCTACTTCCAGGAATCTCAAAGGCAGCTGAGGTAAATGGATTATGAGAAGTTGAGTAGATGGATTTTGTGTATCCCTTTTTCAGTGCATGGTTCTATACTATAATTGCTTTGTGATAATTTTAAATATGCTCAACAAAGAGATTTCAGTCATACATTGTTGAAAATACAGCTTAGTCACATAGCTCCCATATTTGGAAGACACCACATTTCACTGTCCTCTCATGTCCTTGGTTTTACCCCATCAGTCCTGACTACTATGGTGTCCTCAGTTAGTCCCACTCCCTTCTAAGTAATTACACCTTTCTTTCAATATTCCAGTTTTAACCCTCTCACTCAATTCTGTACGCTGTTTCTGTAATTTTGACTTTTTCATTTATGTCTTGTAAATTATTTTTCATAGGTCCTGACAAGTTTTCCTCCATTTTTCTGAATTCCTATATGCGCTATTATCCCAGTAACCATTATCTTAAATGTTTATTCTGTATTTGGTTACTGTGCTTTTATTAGTATATTTCTAGGAGTGTGCTGGTTATAGACTCTCCTGAACTGAAATAGCTTGCTTGTCTGCTGTATTTTATATAAATACCAGATGCATCAAACCTAAACTACTAGGCTTTGTAGGCTTTCATGAAATTTTGAAGTTCTGAGCTGTTACTTAAGATTTCACTTAAGATTTTGTACTTAAGATTTTGCAAGCAGTTTCAAACTTTTTTGTGCTCATCTGCTTTGTTATAATGCAAACTGTCATCGGTTTTCTTCTTGTGGACTTTGTTTCTTCCATCAGAGGTTACAATGAATACATGGACTGGGAGAAAGGGGAAGGACAGCCATTCACATATTTTCTTTATGGAGCTGCTTGTTCAGAGGTTGAAATTAACTGTCTAACAGGAGATCACAAGGTAATAACTGAATGTCAGAGAAGTTTTGGAAATAATGTGAATGAGGCTTGCTCCAACAGTCATTCAGGTTTGCATTAATAAGTCACCTGTCTTCACATGATAATAAATATATCAACAATGTAGATACAAATTACAGGTGGAACAGAATGAAAGCTCTGGAATATTAATCAGTTTCTGACACATCTGTGTTGATGTCATATATGTTCACCTTTTGGGTTATGGCTGACATCTAACATGTTCTTTGCTTGTTCTGTCCCTGTTTGCCAGCAAACACCTTATAGTAATATTCAATTTCCAGGCTTTTGACGATCTGGACACCTAAATGCTACAGACTGGTGATCCTATGCCCTCTATCTGTACCTTTTTATGCCTCTATCTGTACTTTTATATGGGGATTTCCTTGAGCAATGGGAAAAATCTGGTAGGGCTGTCTCTGGCTAAACTTCTGTTAAAGTTTAGACAAGTCCATTTTGCTTGTGGTGAGATATTGGAAATTATTCTGAAACATGCAGAGGCCTCTATCTCAGTATTTCTTATTTCACTGAATACCAACTCTAACACATTATCTTCTAATGCTTTCAGTCCATCTCTCTGGGTGATATAAATCTGAATTTTATTAACAGAACCTCAGAACAGACATTGTTATGGACATCGGATGCAGCATAAATCCAGCTGTGGATATAGGACAGGTATGTGCCAAGAATTTTCTGCTGCCTTATTTCTATTACGCTATGGTCCTTATCCAAAATGAAGATTACCCCATTAATTCAGAAAACATTCATTTCTTACTAGATTATTAATCATATTAGAAGGTCTTTTGCCTATAGACTTGCTCCATTTGAGTTAGTGTCTTATTAGGGCTTTATAGATTTCAAATAAGCTTGAATTTTGCCCATGGTGTCAACCTGTAGTACTTCCAGGATGCATGTATGCCTTCTATCTACTGGACTTCAATCCTGTTTGTGATCTACAGTCTCCAAGTTGTTTCACCTGCCTTCCCCACTTGATAGCAGGGAAACACCTTTATTCATTGCAGGCTGGTTCACAGATCTCATCACTTCATCATTCAAGTATCTGTCTTCTCAGGTATGAGAGAGAAGTGTGAAAGGTTTTCTGGTTACAGTTGCCCCAAAATGTTGAAGAATCACATTAGGCAAACAGAAGCATGTTAGGCCTCACATATATTAGACTAACAGCTAATGATACAAATGAGTTCTTGGTGAAGTTTTACTCAGTTAACCAAACATGAGTACATAAATGCTATTTCTTTTCTTATTTAAAGATTGAAGGTGCTTTTGTTCAAGGCATTGGACTGTACACAATGGAGGAGTTAAAGTATTCTTCAGAAGGAGTCCTCTATACTCGGGGTCCAGATCAGTATAAGATCCCTGCTGTTTGTGATATTCCAGAACAGTTTAGTGTTTCCCTACTGTCATCTTCTCAAAATCCTTATGCCATCTATGCATCCAAGGTGAGCAAATCATCATGGGGCCTAATTCTTAGATCTCAGGCCAAACAGAGAAATTACTCTGATATAAAACACATATAAGTTTTCAGTTCCTCTTCTTTTGCATTTCAATGAAGTGTCCAGTAAATTGTTTTATTTATGACATTAGGGAAGATAATAAGAAAGGACATAAAGCCAGCTACTGTGTCACTTTAATGGTTGGCAAGAAGTGATTTTAGAGTTTTGTTAACAGACCATACACAGAAGCTGCAAGATGAATTTAAAGCCATACTTCTAAATGGGGTGATAAACTGAAGGGTTAGACTAAAAATATTAACGTGATTGATGGAGAAATCATGATGTCAATCAGAGTGTGCAGCTTACTTGTGTGTACTGTGCAATATGAAATAGAACTGCATGTGTGTATCTATATGAGAGACTGGCTTTTTTCCATCTTTTTCAGGGGATAGGTGAGGCAGGACTTTTCTTGGGATGCTCTGTGTTCTTTGCTTTGAGAGATGCAGTAACTGGTGTGAGGAACGAAAGAGGACTGAAAAAGACCTTTGCACTGAACAGCCCTCTGACTGCTGAGCAAATACGGGCAAGCTGCGCTGATGCCTTTACTGAGATGGTAATAGAAGGTAGGGGAAGGGGCTGTTTGACTATAGCTGGGTAGGAGTGTTTACTGATTTTGGCACCCCTGAATAGTGGAGTGCCTAATGATGTCTCCAGTCAGTCATGCTTTATATACAGCTCCTTGTAATTGAAATGTCTGGTAACAGGTCTCATTTATACAAGTTATTTCGACAAATGTCGTTCAAACATTGTATTGGAATTTCCCTGGTTTCATATTTTTTTTTGTCAAATCCCATAGAGGATTAAATAGCTCATCTTATTAACATGCAATGGATCAGCCTCTAAGCATCTTCAGTCTCCTTCCAGGTGCTTTGCCCCACTTGCTTGCTGGTACTGTCACTACATTCTGGTACTTCTTGCTATGCTCAGTACTCTTTGGGAGAAAAATAATTAACTCAGAGCTAATAAAAAGGGACAGAAGAAAAATAAACAAAGCAATACACTTTGTATAATGCTGATCCTTTATACTCTGTTTTCTGCAACTGTTCACTGTAGTCATGCTCCCACTGCTATTACAATTCTTTTTCTGGGTAAGTTTTTACTTAGTGAGGCAAGTTCCTTGCCAGCATATTAATCCATGCTGTGCTCTGAACCTCTGAGCCTCTGCTATGGAAACTTTGGAGCTCTCATTCATAGATTACTCCCATGGTATTTCTGTGATTGTGCTGAGGCACCATTGGCCCCTGAATCAATAGGTTTGTGGGCTTCCTCTCATTGCAGGAACTTGCAGGAGGTGAGGTCCACCAGTGCAGGGACCATGCTTCTCCATCCCTCTTTAGTCCTAATCCCAGTTATCACTGACTTGGAGGCACCTGATAAGGGCAGTATTGGGAGTTTGCCAGTCAAATGAAGTCACTGTTGTCATTTCTTGCTTATCTCTTAGATGGCAAGCAATGAAGCTCCTTCCTCCGCTCCTCGGGCCACATCTGTGTGAATGACAAACCATAGTGCACAAGACCGGAATGGAAAACTGATTTACTGCCCAAGACACACTAATCAACACACAGATAGATGTATTTTCTCTTTTTCCAAATAGAATCAGCTGCCGAAAATATGCACTTTACATCTTCCATCCTTATCTTCATTCTTCCTGTATACTCATTACAGTATTTTGCTTAAATGCCTGCATTTAGTTGCTAGAAATAAATCTTCTGCATTTGAACCATCTGTTTTCAACAAGAAAGATCTGCTGAGCAGCATAGCTCAAATGCTCTGCACGAGATGGAAGTTAGGATGAAGTGTAAAGGTATGCTAGATAACTCTCTGCCACACATTACACTAAACAGCTTCATATGATAAATGATTTTGTAATGGCTTCAGCTAATTTTCTAATACAGTTTTGAGTCTTGCAGTGAAGTGTGAGTGCAGAGATCTTTGTCAAAGACTCAGAACCTTGTTCGTTGGATTCAGAACCTTTTTGATCAGAAGTGATGCTCTGACTTGTAGTAGAGCTGGTTTAGATTCTTCTGGCACAGGTATCTTTGTGTTGAAAGCATGGAAGAAACAAGAGTTATGATTCTCTTTTGCTATGCCAGGCAAGTTGCCATGGCTGGCCTAGATATATAGAATTTTATCTCCAAAGTTGACAGAGTTGTAATTGCCCCAGAAGCTTTCTTTATCTCATGGAGCAAGCCAGAAGCCTCTGAACGTAATGGGAAAACTGACATGGAGTTCAGTGTGCTTTGAATGGGAGAATGGATGAACCTGTCTCTGGAAAGGGTTCTTAAGCAATGCTTAATCTTGTGCTCAGCCATGCAAGTACAGTTAGGAACTTTCTCCCACTCTTGGCCACTGCTGAAATAAAGAAGATAGAAAAAACATAATGAGATCTAAGATGATCTGTGAAGATCCATCATCTGATGCTGCTAATGTTCAATGGAATTAGACCACACCCAAGCAGCAGCAGCTGGAGAAAACAGGAAAACATAAAGCTGCACTGTATTCAATGGTAACAATAATTCTGGTGTTAATAAATTTCAAGTATGTATGTATTCGTAACCTAAGGTGAGACCAAGATATAACTTCAAAGTTATGAAAGCTTCAGTCACAATATTTAGCTTTCAGCATCAGAATCCACAATATTGAATTCACTGACAGCTTCAGCCTTTCCTCCTCATCGAGTGCAAAGACAAAATTTCAGTTCTGAATGTGCACGCACATAAATACACAAATCTCCATGGTATTTGTATTTGGGACTTTGATATGGGATACATCCTGGTGTAGAGAAAACTTCATGTTTTTGGTGAGTCTACAGAAGTTACCTAAATTAGCACCTGAAAATATGCATCAGGTTCTTTGATAAGAAAACAGGAATGGGAAAATTGGTAGTTTATATGTTCAATGTGTGGTTTCAGTGAGTCTCTGCACCAGTTATTCCTTGCTAAGCATGGTGACTGTTCTTCCAGTTACTCATGAGTCACATTGCTCCAGCACTATGAAGACTGCCCTTTGTACTGGAAGTAAATGGCTTTAATTTGTTTGACATGTCAGCCTGCAGGCGCTATTATTCCACTGCTTCTCAGTGTTCCACAATATCCTCCTGTCGTCCTTTCATTTTACGAGCTGATACTGTATCTGTGACAGAAATCAGGTCAGTAACTTAAACAGCTTTTGCATTGGCTATTAAGAGATGAAATCTTTATTGTTTCAATTCGTCTTTCTGTGACCACTATGAGTCAGCGAAATGCAGTTGCTTAAACATAGGTGTCTAGACCATTTTAGATGTCTTAAGACAGCAGAGACATGGGACAGGAGAGCACAGGACTGGAAGATATGATATAGCAACTGGAGACCAGGCAGGTAACAGTAGTTGTAATCACTGGAAGTAGTACTGAAAGTGGGGTTTAGGTAGCTGAAGCCTTTTTGGTTTTACTTCATTTTCTTCACTTTCTTTGTATTAATTTGGCTTTTATATATTGTTAGAAGGTCAATAAATTAAATGTGAATGCTGCTGCCGCAATTAGTTTTTCTGATTTGAAATATCTTCTTAGTTTCACTGTTTGGTGTTACAATCCCGTTACGAGAGATGCCCCTGCCCCACCTAAGGTGCAAACGAGACCCTATGCCAAAGTCAATAATCCCAGAGTCATTCTTCTGGAAGTACTACTTTTCTACAGTCCAAGTCTTGGGTATCCATGGGGCGTACATGCCATTCCCATAACTTGAGATAGCATGTGTATAAGCACTTGTTTTCTTTCCCATATTTTGTCACAGTGAGAATTTTTGTCCGGATGTTAACCAAACCCTTACCTCTGTTAGGTCTGGAATGAGCTCCTTCCTGCTGTGCCAACGGTGCTATCTCAGTTTCCATTATCTTAAGGGGACAATGTTTTGAGACAGGCAACTACATTCTTTAAGTCCTTACATATGGGTTTGTCAAGGACAGCTTGCAACCCCACATGTCAGTACACCCCTAAATATGTGTGAATTCTGGGATATACTGAAGCAGGGAGCCTACAGATCTACTGAACTGGGGGAAAGCTCTATCATCTCTTCTTGTCCTATGTACCTATGCACCAGCAAGAGTGCTGGTTCATTCCAAGCAAGTCAAATCTTGTAAAAATCTTGCCCAAACCTTGCAGGCAATGACATCTCCCCACCTGCAGCACTGAGGTGTTCACACTCCAAGGATTCATCATATTCTAGACCCGCACTTGGTTTTCTGCAGTGCAAATCTTGTCAGCTTCTCAGTCATTATTAACAAAGACTCCTCCCTGCCACTTTACAAGTGGCTCTTTTGTGTAGTTGCCTCAGTAAATTCTATAAATGTAGCAAATACGGGTTGTTGGGGTTTTTTGGGTCTGAAGCATATTAAGCTGTCTGCTGGCTTTGAAGTGTTTGAAAAACTGCATGGAAGCTAGAAATATCAGCAGTTAACCATCCTGACAGATGATAATATGGCTACCTGCAATGTTACGAATGAAGCGTTCTTAGACTATACAGGGAGGCGGATAAGCAGAAATGTTAGGCTCCAAAGGAACTGACATATTGGATGGCTATTGACACGTTCATGTGCACTGTAACTGCACAGTTACACCCAAACTGGAGATGGTTCAGAAGAACTCTATCTACTGATTTTCTTCATGAGAGAAATGTTTCTGTAGCAGTCCACCATCAGCAGGCCCATTCTGTGTGGTGAAATCTTAAATACCTAACATAAATACTAGGTTCTGTTTTGGAGGGTTAGCCTGTAAATTAGATATTGGACAGCCAGAATCAAGGATTTGGTCTGGTTCTTTCTGTTTTCAGGCCATTGAGCCTGCACTGTTGTACCTACAATGCCTGAGGAATACTACAGTGGTTACTACTACTGCACTTGGCAGCACCCATTAAGGCTTTTGCCTACAGGGACCTAGTGACTGACATGACTCCAGTGCTTGTGTTGTGGTAGCTCTCAGGCATATGGTAGGGGATAACCACAAAACCAGAAGCATATCTCTGCTGAGAATCAGCTTCTTGCCTTCTAATGGGAGTGGCAGAAGATCAGGGACTGGCTACTTTGGCCTGCAAACCTTCACTCACTCTAAATGAAATACAGACAGTTTTGCTCTAAAATTTAAAAATGGTAAATGAAACAAAAGACACGTACATGCAATGGAGACTTTTGAAATATATATCCATAATTCTGCTTTAAAAAAAAATAAAGGCCAGCTGTAGTAAGGCATTTAAAGATTAATTTGTTTCCTGGACATGCATACAAAGAAATGGATGAGAATCTATAATCCCAAATCAGGATTTGGGACTTCTCTCTTTAAGAACACAGCATGTGTTGAGTGTGGTACCATGGGCATAGAACTGGCATGGCATAGAGACAACCAGAAGGAAATTTTAAATGTGTGTACGGTAGTAATGTTGATTTTGTTAAAAACTGGTCATTCTGCAGAAAGAAAAAAAATTATAGATAGTTCAGGTCAAGCTAAAATGAGAACTGGGACTCCATAGCTTTGCATTTGGCACCCTAAAGAAGGGGGTAATGTTGCATGTCCTTGGTTCTAGCTTCAGGCATGCCTGTGTGTTCTAAATTCATCAGTTACTCCATAATATACAGATCTGGAAGTAAAAAGGATAAACAGACCTGGAATTTGTAGCTCAAACTCAGAAATCCCCCTTTACAGCTATCTCTTATGGTACAGGGTTAGAATTAGAGGAGCTCAATTTCTTTGCAGATTATTTCAAGTCATCAGAGAAGAGTTGAGGTAGGGAGTAGGAGGTGGTGCATTAGCATCTGAACATGCATTTATTGCTGAGAAATGGAAGACATTGCACTGGCTCATCCCCACGTGCTTATTTTTAGACTGAGCATCAAATTAAATTCTGCAGGACAAAGCAAACTCAGTCAACCTTTAGGAGCATACAGCATTTCATTAATTTCTCTTGATGTGTAAAGCTTTATTTTTCAGACTTTGATGCAAGAGCATGGCTTGCCCTCGACAATCAGATAAGTTTATCTTTTTTGTGAATGGCAGAAAGGTAAGTTATGAACAGAAAGGTAAGTTTATGAATAAAACATAGCTATACAATCCAGCACTGCATTTTCCCACAGTAGACATTGCACCCAATGTGGTTGCAACACATTTGTTATGACCAGTTTCAGGAAATACTGGAAGATCTTTCTTAAGGCTTGATGTATTTCAAGCAAATGTTTAAGAGTGATTAGTATGATATCCTCCTGTTGAGTAGTTTGTGAATAGATTTAACAGAAAAAAAGGTTAAAAAATCAATTTGGACATCTTGAATTTTTGAGTGCAACTCAACCTGTAAAGTGTCAAAACTCCTTGTCACCCTAGGAAAGAATCTCATCTGTTGAGAAAGACTTGCAGCTTAACCTGAATATATGTATTCTTCCCCCACCCCCACTCAGTTTCTTTGCAGATCCTTTAAGGTCTTTGCAGTCCAGAACAATTCCCACCCATGGATCCAATACAGGAATTTCTATCTCCTCCTGAACTAATGGTAGGCCTTACTGACATTTGTTATCTCCAGCATAACTGAGTTCCTACAGATGCTGAAAACCTGATTTTTATGTGAAACTGAAAGATCTATCCTTGGATAAATAGAAGATGCTAGTTTTAGTCACACATAATGACAATTCAATGCGGATAATCGACATGTTGTCGTTATTACAAATACCCCACTTTTTCAAAAAAGAAATCATTTGCCTCTGCAAAACCAACTTTTCCCATAAGAGCTCCTTACTCAGGACCATTTCATTTTGGACCAGTTGGGGTTTTTTGTGGAATGTAGTATTTTCTTTGAAAGATCCCGGATGAACTTGTCCATCTTTTCTGTCTTGTATTCTCTGTTGGATGGTTTCTTCCAGCTGGGACACAGACCCTAACAACCTGAGGCTGGACTTACATACAGGTCCACAGGAAAGGCAAAGGACTTGAAGAGGAAAGAAGAGGGTTAGTTGCAGTAGTTATTGGAAATTCACAGAAGGACAGTTGAAAACTTGAACAGAGGGGGAGGAGGAGGAAAGACCCATGATCTGCAGACAGAAGCAAGAAAAGAGATCTGTGAAAATGGTAGTGCAGACCAGACTGAGTAGAATCCAAGGAGTCAGGTTCAGACTGTTTTTTTAATCCTCACTCATGTTTCAGCAGCTTCTTGCAAAATTCCTTGTTTGCATTCCTTTTGCAAATATTCGTGGGCAGTTCTTGCTGCTATTACACAACCACCTCACAAGCACAAAAGTTCGTTTGAGTTCTGAAAATGCACGGCACAGTTCTTTGGTTTGTCATGATATCACAGAGTGCTATTTGCTGCAAGGCAGTTGGCTTTGCAAACATTTGTCAGAGAGCACAACTTTCTTATTTAATGATTGCCTCTCAGGGCAGAACATTCATAGTAAGGCATAAACTCCTTTATGAAACCATGAAAGGGGAAGTAAATCTGCCTTTCTGCTGGTTGTCCTGCCTTTGAGAGACTCATGCTTTAAGAATGCAAGTATTAAATTAATGTTTTACAAATCTTATACTTGGATTAAAGATCTCAGCTAAACTGCTGCTGGCTGATAAAGCCAGGTCAGGCAGACATCTGCTCTACATGTTCTACATGCTCTACAGACTGAGCTGCCAGGAGGAGTGAAGTGCTTCTCCAGCCTGCACAAGGTGTCCATACCAGCAAAATTATGACTGGTTCCACAGACACATAGGGGTTTTTTGTTTTTCAGGCATGTCTTTTACCTAGAAGGCCAGTCCATAGTTGGAACAGTTCTCTGGCTTGTCCACTGCTCTGTTAATTGCATTGTCTGCAAAGACAGGCGTTTCTCAGGGATTGCTTTTGCATGAAACCATGATTTCACATGGCACTTGTCAAATATGGAAAGAACATACATTATATTCTCAGAGGCAAAAAAAGGCTATATATAGTCTTGTAAGAAAGGAGGTGTCAGAAAAACACTTTAATTAAACAAAAATGTAAATACTGATCAACCATCCCAAGGAGACAAAACTTCTGGAAAGACAAATTTTTAAAACATTTTACATATTGTAGAAACGGGTCTGGGTCTAATATGGTAGATACATGACTCAGCAAATGGAGATTTAGTGATCCTCCCTAAGAGAACACACTTCTTGTATTCTGTCACATATGCAATGAGATTTTAGCATCCTGATTTCCCCCAAAGTCCAGTAACATTGCTTTACTGTTTACATTATATACAAAGGAAATCTTTCAAAACCATCAGAGTAGGAGAAACATAATATTAATCTTCTCCTGCCATTTATTTAGTGTGTCTCTTACCAAGTCATTTAGATCATTCTCATTTCAGTTTCCTGAGCAGTAATATAATTATAATCTCAACACTATTCAGCACCAGAGGAACCTCAGATGAAAAGCCTCATTAACGACTCACTGTCTATCATGACAGTGTCCTACTGAGCAGTATGGTGGCTCATACTGGCAGTAGTCAAATTTACCAAATCTTTGTCACTTCCATCAGAGAGAATGGCTAAAGAGCAGCAAAGAACAACTGTGATTTTCCACGGCAAGAGAACAACATGGATTTCTCCCCCTCGCCTGAAGAAGCTGAGGGAATGGCCATGCCTTTGAGGGGGAGGAAAGTAAACCTGGTTTCTGTCAACAGAGATGATATGAGAAAGGATTTCTGATGGGAACACTAGATTAAATCATATTTAAAAATACAAAGGTAGAACTTGAGTTAAGACTGAACAAAAAAAGTACCATTCCTAACAGGTCTTTTAATGGAATAAAATGGGGTTATGGTACAAATCCCTGTTACATATAAGAAGGGCAAGCTTAAAAATAACCTCACTGTTTGTTAAAGTCCTTAGGAAAACACATTGTAAGCAGAGGATCATCCTGGGACTCGAACCCAATCTCACCAGTTGGCACATCTGTCCTTTGGCATCAGAAGGTAAGCTTTGGTCCCCCTGCCAAATATCTTTGCAGATGGGCAGACCACTGCAACAGAGAATATGTCTATGGGTAGCAGTTTTCAAATTAAATACTACTGTGCATCTCCTAGATGACTTAGAATGGTACATTCAGGAGAATGGAAAACATCCTGGTCTTTGCTTGTCATTTTAACTCACAAAAAGTATTTGCCAGTAGAGAAACGCTGTCTTTCTGTTTCACAAGGCAAAAGGAAACAGCATGTAGCCATCTCGGGAAAGTGAGGTGGGTAGGAAGGCCTCCTTTCTACCCTCTGGTTATGTCACTCCATTTATCAAACAGGTTAGCTTTGTCTTGTAACTCCACCACTGTTTGCTTTTATTGCTTTTGCCTCTCACATTTTAAGAAACACTTTGGCTTATTCTCTAGGGCCATGCACCTAGAAACTTCTCATGAAGTCACTGGTACTTTTGTGGAGATGTGTGTGTGTGTATACATGTGCATCATGTTTAAATAACGTTCCCAGGAATCAAGCCAAAGCAGGTCCCATCCTTGCAACACAGAATCTGTGAGGAGTTTGGAAAATCTTGGCAACAATTTCTGCAGTCTTTGAACTAAATATGTGCAGGGCTGATTCCCCATGTTATTGCAGTGCTTGATAGCTACTTAAAACTTACTGTGATTTCATGATTTAATGGTCTGAAGAGCTTTTGAGTAGAAATATGATAGCTGTATTTAAACCTAAATAACTGATTTTCTGACTAATAATAGCCTTTTTAGGACATATTTTTTCTAGAAAGTATAAAATACTCAGTCTTTTGTGTGTGATGAACAACTATAGCATTCTTATAGGGAAATACACTACACTTAACGTGTATCATAGATTAGCCTTTCCACTGGCCTTAATATATTCTTTTGCACAGATTCAACAAAATTTGAATCTGCAATGCAGAAGTGTTTCCTTCTTTCTTCACATTCAATATCAGACTACATTTTTCTCCAACAGATGGTAAAGATTCTTTTAAATGATTGGTTCCTTGCTGGCTGTGAGCATGCAGGCATAAATGCCAAGGGGGTCATTGTTTCTGGTTTCATCCCATACTCTATAAAGATAAGACTTCGATGCTTCAGAAGTTTCATTCCAGTTCCCATGTAGTTATTAGGAATATTTTCATTATTTCCAGTAGGCATTGAAATATGCAGGCTACTCCTGCTTGGAAGTAGTTAAGAAAATTCTGGCATCCCTCCATCACCTCTCCCACTTCTTCCAGCTGGACATCTACTTCTTTGGGCCTCTCACTGTTTTTCCCCCACTCTTAAATGTGCGCTTGTGCCCCTTTCAGACACAGAAAATTAGGCTGCCTGAGTACTTGCAGGAAAAACGCCAAATTGTCACACAGTCTTCAGCAATAAGCTCATTTCTGACCTCTTCTAACAAACTAATTAGCGATTTACAATGAATAACCCTGAGTTGTGGTTGCAACTATTCAAAAAATAAGGTCCTAACTACTGTGACAAAAGGCGGCAGCTTGTGGCATTAGGAGGTTAGGGGCAAAGGAAACGTGTCCTCGTTCCTGTGCTCTTAGGTGTCCCTCTACTGGATATGAGGAGAGGGATGGGGCGGGTAGAGGAAGACCCAACTACAAACCAATGTGTTTCAAGTCAGTGAGGAAGTGACCACAGGAGCCTCTGCCAACCTTGACGTCAGAGGGTCAGTCCCCAGAGTAGCTGCCCACTGCAATGCAGCTCACTAAACATATGTGGCCTCATGCTGGATGAGTGCTTCTGCCCAAGAGAAGTTGGCTGGCTGTGACAGGTTTCCCATGAAAAACAAAAGGATTCCCATGAGCTCAAAGCCTGCAAAAATGTGTTGTCGGCAGTAAAGGTGCTTCTGCTGCCCAGAAGTTTTGAACTGTAGTAGTGATTTGAGAAACAAACAGCCTGGGAGAGAAAATTCAGGAGAAATGTGTTAGTTCCTTCCACAAATTAGAAGAAAAAAGAAACCCCAACCTGCTTTGTCCAATGACAAGTTGTGCCACAGAGCTAAAGCTATCACAGAAGGTATTTCAAAGTCTTGCCTTTCAAAGAGAGATGGTTGCACCCAAAAATAGCCAAGGTGGGGACAACAAAATGAACAAAATACAATAGTACTGCTGGCAATCAAAAGGTCACTTTGAAGAGCAGGAAGATTATCTACCAGCTGTCACATGAATAACATGTGAGTTTAAGCAGTCTCACCATGGGAAATTAACACCACTTTTTGGGGAGGCTGCTTCTGCCACTCACTTTCATGCTGAATTGCCTTTTTGATTAACTCTGCTGACAAAATGAAAAGGCACATGCATCTTTTTTTTCTTTGCAAGACTTGTCAACAGAAAGTGCAGATGAAAACCCAGCTGTCAGTTCTCCCTCTTGTCCCTGTCAGCTGCTGGCTTTTGGTTTCGGGTAGTTTGATGTGAACATTGCTTCAGTAAAGCAATGTAAATCCTGCTGAGAGGATTTTCCATCTCTGACAAGACATATTGTTCCACATGTAATCCTGATTTTTACATTTGTCACGAGTATTACATAGTAAAGATCTAACCTGCTAACCCCTGCTTTAAAAGTTCTGTGGCTGTCTGAATCTGAAGTTTCTTTCTGGAGCTACAGAAAGAGCACTTCATAGCCTTTCTTCAATAGACTCATCTGTGCCTGATTGAGAAAAATATTGCTGTTGTGTTTTCTTTTAAAATATGTGGCTTAGCCTCCAGAACAAAATATTTCTGACGATAGAAAGGCCAGCTGCTTCTAGTGCCTCCCTCTGTAAATGCCATTACTGTAGCATAAAAATTTAAAGTCTCTGAGTGTGAAATTTTCCCAAAATCAGAGTCCTTATCACAGTGGAACTTCCATGTCCTGGAGAAGAAGCAGCATACTGGCCATATATATATACATACCAGAATCAGAGTGCTTTTCCAGCATTCTGAAATCATCAAGCTGCTGATAAAGGTAAAAATTTGGCATGTTTTCTTACATGCAGATGACCTCAAATCATGTCCCCTCTTAGTATAAGTTTCTAGGATTTATTTAGTCCTTCAAGAAAAAGAAAAAGTTTAACTGAAAATTTTGGCAATGGTAACACCTAAAATACAAGAAATAACACATTTCAATCAATTTCTGACATTGAGGGAATGTTTCCTTCTTTTTTTTTCCCCATTAGGATGACTCTATTTCAGTCTTCAGACAGGCTGAATGACAGGAAAATGCTTTTTCCATGGTGAATTCTGGAATGCTAGTCCTCTTCCATCCAGGCACAGACACCATTGTAGAACTGAGTATTTTATTTTGCTCAATGACATTTAGTGCAAGAAAGTCCTGTGAGACTTCCTTATAGGAAGGTACTGGATATTTTAACGTATTTAACTGAAATGTAGGAGTCATAGAGTAAAGCATGAGGTTTGCTGGACTTCACCAGTGCAGATCCCATCGTCGGCCTCTCACAATCTGTATTTGACCTGTCCTCTCTAACAATAGGTGATTTCTTGATATAACTTATGCTGATTCGCTTATTACTTCTCACATACTTCACCGTATCTTTAGCTTCCTGTTACTTAAAAAGAAGTGTGTATTCATGTTAGTCTTGGGGATTTTTACCAGGCATTGAAATCAGATGCTGAATGAAGCTGATGATGGAGGAAATTTTTCTCCCTCCACCAGCTCTGGGTAGAAAAGAAGAATATAGAACTCTGCTTGTCAGCTTTCTTTTCAAATTTCATCTGTGTGAAAAACGAGGTTCACTCTCCTGTTAGAATTTAAAGAGTTTAATATAAAGACAATAAGAGACACATAAAATAAAGCAAAGGGATAATGGCCGGGTGCCTTGGCGCTCTGCCAAGAGCACACCTGATGCTCGAGGTGAGTCCTTTTTATACCATTTTTACTGTCTGTTCTCTATTCATATTAAAACTTTTCCAGGAGCTGTTCTGCATGGCCACTGCTTGGTTCCGCCTTTTTAGAGCATGCGTAGTCTTCTGCCTTGCGGTTTTATTTCTTTTGATTCTTGGGGTTGGGCCCGCTAGGTAAGAGTCGATGGTAGGGTGGATCTCTTTATTCTCCAGGCAGTCAGGGCTGATTGCAGCTTTGGGCCTCTTTGCCCCCCGGGCAGAGCGGTGATAGCGGCTCTCGGACCCTCCTGGCCGCCCGTTCTCCGGGCGGAGCAGCCTTTGGGCCCTTTTGTTCCCTGGACAAAGTGTTGATTAGCAGCTCCTCGGGCCTCATCCTCTGCTCGCTTGGAGGTTATCTTACTTGCTCACACTTGCTAACATTCTTGCTAAAACGAGAGAAAACTACATCCACACAGCAAAAAGCATTTCTAACATTATATAATATCTACCTTAATACTTTGCGAGAAGCCAATACTATAATATATGTTTATAACATCTGGAACTGTTGTAATGAGTATTTTGCCCTTCTAACTTTTTATTCTTAAGCCTCTACTAATTGTCATGTGAAGCTGCTGAAACATTTGACACTGTGGGCAATCGTTTATATTTTTATAGATTTCCTGGTATTTCAGGGTGCAGATGCACTCCTTGCCCTCAAGGTGTTGTGCAGATCAGGCTGTCCTGACACAGCTCGAACAGGGATGCAGCTTTCAGCAATGCAAGAGCTCAGCAGAATTTAGTTAAACTGTCCAGTGGGCCTCAGGACAAATAAATGAAATAACCTACTGCAGCATCTCTGTAACTGTTCAAGCCTGAAAGATCTATTTGCAAAGCTACAGTATGAAAAGGATAGGTGGTTGGCATGTGAAAAAGTTTGTTCAGTGGAAGACTTCAATTAAAAAATTTTCAAATTTCAGCATGAATTTTCACCCTTTTTTTTTGTTTTGTTTCAAAATTTAAAAACTTTTTAAAATCTAATTTTCTTCTTTTTTTTGCTGCTTCTTAGCAGTTTGCCACTAAAAACTTTCAGCATCAGCCAAGAATTTGTTTTTTGTCCTGTAAGAGATTAAAAAGATGTTTTACAGCGTACTCTTTACTCGGTAAAAGCTCAAACAAAACATAAATGTTGGAAGATTTTCATGGTCCCTGATAATAGCCTGTTTCAAGTTAATGTGAACTATCAGCAGTTCAACAACAGAGAGCAGCAAAGATGTATTTTAATTAAGGAGGTATGAAATGCTTTCAATTACAGGCTGACTTTGAAATTATAAGAGTGGATTGATGATGAAAATTTAAATAGCCAAAAAATGGATGAAACCATTTTTCAGTCTAGTCACCACTGGCCAGAATAGTTATTTACCTGTCTCTTTAGGAAGATGGGCAAGAAGGAATTAGAATTATTCTTGAATATATTCCTGACTGCAGGTGTGTTTTATCTGAAGTAAACAGTATGAAATATGATTGTTTGAAGCAGTGGTGATGCTGAAGTTTGCAAAGGTGTGGCTAGCGTCACTTTTTTGGGCTCAGCCACCTCAATTCTGTCAATCTCCTCCATATAGGTTCTGACCTCTGATGATTTTTTTCTGCTCTGCTTTTTACTGTTTCCGACTGTCCCCAATCAAATGTCATGTCACCCTTTAGTGGTTTCAGTTCTGATTCCTATTACTTCTGAACAAACGTGTTTCAGGGAACATTTCAGGAATAACCACCAGGCAAATATTGTCACACTCAAGGATGGCATAAAGTTAAGGGTAAAGCAGAGAATTTACAGAGCTAACTTTTATGCTGTGCTGACAGATTTCCCCCTCTTTAATGAAAATTGTACAAAAGCCAGTAGAAATGGGTAGAAAAAGTGTTACTGATGGAAAGAGGTTAAAAAAGGAAGAGGAACAGGAAAGTTGTATTTTCCCTCATAGAGTGATTCAGAAGAAGACATAATCCTGCTACAGCAGAAGAGATGTAACTTCCTAAAGAAGGAAAAAGCATGAGATGTTGAATTGATACTGATCAAATAATTTTCTCCTAATAAACACAGGTCTATAAATAAAGGAGGTGTAAGCCAGAGATTCAAAGAAATAAAAAATAAATGAAAGGATTCTATGAAAATCTTTTTCTCTGCCTTGTATACATATATATAGTCAAATACAAATTTCCTTGCAGTTCATTTGAAACCCAGTTTATTTTTCCTATAATTATATACGTAACAGGTGAATTGCACATGGGAGGACAGAAACATTTTTACATGGAAAGAAATAGGGTGCTTGTTATTCCAAGAGTGGAAGATAAAGAAATGGCCGTGTATGTGTCAACTCAGAATGCACCAGATGTGCAGGTAAAACAAAGTATTAATGGTAGGTTCAATGCACATATGGGCCATTCATTAAGAATTGGACTCGATGATCCTTGTGGATCCTTCCAAATCACAGTATCTGTGATTCTGTCATACTTGCTTCTTACCTTTCTAAATAACCTTAAAGCTGAACTACATGACCAGGAGTTGCTTTCAGCCTTCTGTGCTTCTCTTGAAACTCCCTAATGGGGTTCCCAGTTCAGATTAATTTATCTGAATCCTTTTATGAAAACAAATGGCCTGACTGCCAATGATGAAGCTGAATGGAACAGCAGGTCTTGTGCTGTTAGTTTTATACAAGGCAGTACAGACACAAATGAGCGGTGTTACTGTGGGATGAACAAAGGGTATCTTGGATAGATAATATGACTGTAATCATCTTGTTGAGAAAACACTAATTCTGTCTTAGATACATTGGTCAAATCCTCCTAAACTTAGTGACAATCAGTACAATACTGGACAATCACTTTTTTACAGCAATGAGTGTCTTCTCCTTGAGAAAGTGTATTTCAGACAAGTTGCATTGCTTGTATGAATAGTGACATTGATGATGATGGGGTCAGAATCATGTATAAATAATGATAAATTAATATGGAAATAATAATAACATATGAATGGTATGAAGTTTTGTGGGGGGAAAAAGTTAACAGATCCCAGTTAACTTCAAAGTTGGATTGTAGGCCTGTAGCAAAAAACAGTTTCAAAGAATATATGTTAATTTCTACATGTTTAGTATTAGCTTTTGCGGTTCATTGGTGGCTTGCATTTTTTAAGCTTTTCTTTTTGTCAGCCTGACAAGTTAAACCTCTATTTACATCTTTGGAAGCACTGTCAGAGGAGGTATTTTCAAAATGCAATGTCAGTATTTTAGTTACACTGACTGTGTGCTGTAAACAATCCCTTGGTTCCATTTGGCTTGCTGTTTTAGTGCATGCTTTATCTCCAGCTGCAGATGAAACATGCAGTTCTATACAGGGATTATCATATCTGGCACCAGATAATTGAACGAGTTTACAGAGCTGTTTTTACATTTCCACCATTCTTTTAAAGACTAGACTGTGCTTTCACTGGCACCTTTAGTTGTTGGAAATTTTTTTGTTTGTTTCTATAGCAACTCTGTTTTTCTGCCCTGGAGTCTTAAACCTGATAGCTCTTAATATATTATTAGTCACAGACGACAGGCATTTTTTAATGTATTTTGGTAGGTAAAATTCTGGATGTTCACTTTAGCAGGAATTGGTGGCTTCAGCTTCAAACCTCCAGTCCAAAAAAAATACGTGTGGAAAAAAAAAAGTGAAACGTGTTGATGGAGCATTTGGTGGGAAGGTACTAAACCTTCACTCTTTGCTGTACTTGCAGCTGTAGCAGCCAACAAGTTAATTTAACTAAATCAAAGGAGTGATTAAACTAAAATAAATTAAAGATGACAAGACTAAATGAAAAAGGAACTTCAGTCCTGAACCCTCCTTGGGGGATTATCCTGATGACATCATCTTTTTTATCTCTTTGGCAGTAAATCTTGGATAGAGGCTTGAAAATTCTCTGGCCTCTTGGCAAAGATATTCACTTAATGTCTGAAAGCCAGAACAAAGGCATGGAGGCAGTTTCCCTCTGGTCTGATCTGTATAATCCCAACAATTCAGGCCTCTCTGAGGCATGGTGGCATGAATTTCACTCCAGATATTCAGTGAAGATGGTTTTTATCCTAATACATATGTATGCTCACATCAGCCCTTTGTGCCACAGCTCTCCTTTACTTTGACTTCCTTGCCTTTCCCTGTCCTGTCCATTTTTCATGGAACTTGCATCTCCCCATTGAGAAGCTAAAGAGAAAACTACTGAAAAACTCATTTCCTCTAGTTTGTTACTGTTGCCAAAAAAAAAAAAAAACCACCCACCAGGAAGAACTTGCTGAATCAGCCCAAACTCAGGCATGGTAGGTTAATAAGAAACTAAAACATAAAATGGGCTGATTTATTGCCACCACTAGGAGTTTGGGCATGTACATGTAATGTCGTTTGCAATCTGCATCAATAGGCTGTAATAAAATGGGATTTTTCTAATGTTCCTTTTAGGACTGGGTGTCCACTCCATTTTGTCCTGAAAAGAAATATGGATGTGTTAATCACTGGTGGACAGCACCCTTTCTTTGGAAAATAAAGCGTGAGTGAGATGAGAGGCATTTTACCAGTTACTGGGTAATCGTTTCTTTAGAGGCAAATCAGCGTAATGTCATTGACTAACAAGACACAGCAGGAAACCAAACTCCTCCTCTTCTGACATTCTAACCCATCACCAACTTTCTCCATTCCTAAGAGTACCCTGACAAGTGCCATGAATCAAAACAAAAGCTATCATCCTACAGCCCATGCAATATCCAGAAAAAGCGGAACACTCCATGCCTTTTTTTACTTTGGAGTACTGCTAACATCCTAACTGCCCTATGTAATTCAAAATTGAGTATGAACCACTTCTCAGATACAAGTAGACAGCCCTGCAAGGTAATGCAAGATCCAACTTGTAGTAAACTGTTACTTTTGACTTTTAAAGCCTCACATTAAAAATAAGTAGGTAAACAACGCCAGCACTGAAATCAGCTTGGTAACTGGAGGTAGCAGGTGTATGAATTGAGCACCCTAAAACCCTCCAGGACAGGGTTTATGGTTCAATATGGTTTGGATAGAGAACTGAGGAGTTGGCTTTTCTGTGGACTCTTGGGCAGAGTTTGCCTGATGACTGTTCCTGGGAGAGTCTGCCTACATTTTTAATTTTGCTGAAGATATTTCTCACGAAGATACTGTTCAATTCTGGTTATGATTAGAATAGGTTTAGAACTGGTTTGGGAAAAGAAAGGAGGAAAGTTTCATTTTTGGTTAAATCTTGTATTAACCATAAGACAAGGAATGGGATTGCAATTGACATATGTCAATAAGCATATGTATTTCATATTCCTCTGGGTATCCATTGGCCTCTCTGAAAGTGCAATGCAGCACCAGCTCTGGCTGTTTTTCACATGCCGTATCTTCCCTCTCGCATACATGGAACAGGTAACCCACAACTAGTGGACTATGCCCTTTTATTGAAATTTCTTCCACAGTCACTAAAGTTATTTGGATAACCACCTCTGTGCTTTGCCTCTGCTTTCTTCAAAATGAGGATGGCAAGAAAATGCACCCTCACCCTTGCAGTTCTCTGTGTCTTTCCAGAGTAATGCCTTCAATCTGCTCTTCCTGTGTCTTGCACTTCCCTCACTACAAGGGTTGGCAGGACAGAGCAGTAGCCTGCTGGAGAGTACTTATTTTTGTAGGATGAGGCAGGAGCCAACTTCCCTCCCCATATCAGTCCCAGTCAACAATGATTACACAAGTGTTTCTTCAGAAAGCAGGGCAAGATGGGAATGATGACATTGTTTCCTGACAATAGCCACTTCACAGGTTTTCCATTACACTCAGTCCTTTGGAACTGTAAAAGTAGATACATCTGGAGTTGCTTAATACATTGTCACTTGGCCCAAATTTCTGCTTATTTATAAGTTAAAGAGGAAAAAAAAGGGACTAAAAAAATTAAAGTAGTAAAAAGCACAGGAGCAATTATGAAATTGATAAACAGCAAGGGTTTAGTTTACCAGCCATTTTCCCATCAATGCATATCCAGTCAGAATGCAAACTAAAAAAACACTTTGGGAGACTGGAAAATAGGAAACATCTAATGAAACTGTGACAAGGTCAATTAATTAAAGCTTTCAACTTAAAAGGCCCCATGGACCTGAGTTTGAACAAATCTATTGTGCTTTAGACTGAAAATTTCTCTATGAAAAGGGATACAAATTACATCAGGCAGACCTGCAGGCCCCTCTTTTCCAATAGTAGCCAGCTAGAGACCCCTGCCTGGAGGTTGGGGCTGGGAATTCTGCATCCATCCACTTCTGCTTCCTTCTGTGCAGGATATCCAGCAAAGTGTTTCTCGGTGATGGAACTTCTCATATTCATAGAAGTCATAACTAACATCAAGAACCTTCATGGGCTAAATGTTGTGTAAAAACTTGGTAACAACTTAGAATTTAAATAAAGATGAATTTGTTATCCAGTCATGAGGAGATGATGTACTATCTCCAGGAATGCACTCAGAACTGTAGGCTTTCTTTGCAAACATCATGGCCCCCATGATTCAGTGCAGTCTCATTAAACTGTATGGCATAGTGGAACTGTAATCTGAGCCTGAAAGGCTCAGAACTCACCTGTGCTATGGAGATATGAGCTTAATTACCTGTTCAATTACAAGAATGCCGCTGTTCACTACAGGCAAGTTGGTTGATTTCCCAATCTTTTATAACATGAGAGAATTGAGATATGTGTGTGCAATGACATTTGCAAGGCTGATAAGGAACATGCATTTGTGAATTACAGTAAGTTTTTTTTTCCCCTTAGCAAAATGATTTTTAATATTTTATTTCAGGTTCCAAAAGACAAACCTGGAACCCGTAAGCCATGGGCTGTTGATATAGATTAGTACTGCTTTCCTAAGGATCAAACTAACAGATGACTCCTTCAGCCACTTGCTAACTGCAAGAAT
>NW_008235977.1:498362-501046 GCF_000691975.1 Corvus brachyrhynchos | reverse complement strand
TTCCTGCAAGAAAAAATGAGAACTGTAATACTTACACACACACATATATATATACCACACCATCTTTGTAGAGCACGATATAAGCACCAGTTCTCTTGTCCTGCCAAGTAAAAGACCTGTCATTTATGTGTTTCATGCTACACTGGAATAATTCTGGAGTTACCTCAAGAACTTCAAAGAATTTACATGCAATTTTGAACATATCTGCAATGAAGAGCAGATCAAAAATAGTACCATTTTGTCACTTCTACATCCAGTTTGAGAATCACAACTGTTGTTATCTATTTTTTCTGTTCTTCCAGCATATGAAAATCCCAAAGATCAGAACTAGAAACTGTACAAATTAGTGATGGGCAATGTATCAATATTTCAGTAGAACAGATTCTAAAAGTACATAATGCCAAGTATTTCTAGGCACTGATACATTAATACCACCCCAGTAACACACCAGTTTAGCTCTGCTTCCTGGCAGCCCACTTCACATCATCAGATCTCTTTGAATCACTGTCAATTCTGGCCTTTCTCACAGCTGGAATATAATCACTGCTATTCACCACCTTGTCATCACCACTCCTCCTCTGCTTTACCCACAGTTTTGCCCCTTCTTTCCAGCAAAATGGTGAAGCAGGACAAAGCTGATGCATTCATCTCTAGGTGAGGAGAGGGCACAAGGTGAGGGAGGTGTACTGGCAGTAGGAAGGGTTAAACAGCAGGACAGGTTCCCAGTACCAGCTTTGTTCCCAACAGAGGTGAGGTTGCCCGTAGCAACCATCAGCAGGTGTGCAGAGCAGATGTGCAGCAGGTGACCAAGAGGAAAAGGTGGAGGGGAGGGCCGAGAGGGGAAGCATGACAGTAGCAGTTCATCATAGGTGTGGCAGCTCCCAGTTTAACCCAGCTGTGCCAAACAACTGGCACTCTGACAGACATTGTTTTGGAAAGGAGGTTTTAAAGTGATCCGGTGGCAGCTGTATGAATCTTGATGGAGCATTTCCCCAGGAGGAGAAGAGACTGAAAAACAAGTGCAAAGGTATTTGAGAGGGAGAAAAGGAAATGGCTGAGCTGAGCCAGCATAGGTATACATACAAATCAATATTCAACTTTGATAGTTGATAGTTCAAAGCAACAAAATTAACAGTAAGAACACATTTAACATCACTCTGTACCCAAAACACTAGCATAACTAGTGTTATAAGAAATAACTAGTTATAAGAAATAACTCTGGAGATCCTCAACAGGTATTGCATTAGTTCAGATCCTGTGCTTAGTTACAAATTTATTTTCATTTATTTCAATGATGACAGTGCAGGCTTAAATTAGCATAGTAGAGAAGAGAGTGTGACCTACACAGATGCTCAAATAAGTCACATTTAATCTAAATCTGTAGATACAAAAATATCTTATTCCTTTACATCGGTAAAGTTTTCCTGTTCATTTCTCTTGTTAAAGTGTGAGAAACTACAGCTAACGGGAAAAGCTCAACTGCTAATAGGCTTTGCAGTTTTGTCATATCAAAGATTTCAGGGAGCTGACAATAGGAACTATTATTTCTTTGTGTTTCCTTTCCTTAAAATGTTATTTTATAATTTCTGATTTTTCTTCTTGGCTTTTTAATTAATTGTGATTTAGACAAATGCTCTCATTTTAGAATGAGCACCAAAGTAATCAGTGCCTTGGGTTTAGAATTAATGGGCAAGTATTTGCAAATATTAAGGTGAAAATGCTTCCTCTAAATGTGGTATTTTTGAAGTTAGTACTTTGGGGATTTCATTGTGCTGTTAACTGGAATCTGCAAAAACGTTTCTTGAATAAAACTTGTAAGGCACTGTCCTGCTCTTTTGTGACACTGGAATCTATTACCAGTAGTGTTTCAAGGAAGAAACAGTAACAAAAATGGTATGAGATGAAATCTGGCTCCTACCGACAATAACAAGGATCGCGTTTTCCACTCCTGCAGCCCAGTGATTTGTTCCATTCATACACCTGATAACTGGTCATTTCAAGACCCTTAGTCACGAGGACATTATACTTAAACCTAATGGAAATTTGCAGCTGCGTAAAGTCTAGAAAGAAGCTTGTGTTGTCTAGATTAGTTTGGTGGTTTGGCCTTTTGGTTCTGAGAGCAAAGAACTGAGCTGCAATTGCGTCTCCTGTTCTACAGCATTCTCCATGTTGTTCTCCAGTTCTGTGCTGCTGTGTGAGTTCGGCAGCCTATCTTTTTTACACAGTACTTAAAGGGCCTCCACTAACACAGTGGGTGTGTTTATGCTGTCTGCTAACAGACAGACTACCCTACTTAGCCTGAAGGGCTGATGAGACCTGTTGTGGTGATTGCTAGCAAAAGAACCGGCGTTTTAACAGCAGTAGAGAAGGCCTGCACTTCCGGAGCTCAGGGACTTTGTTGCGTGACAGATGCATACAGCTTGTAACTGACAGTCCTGTCTGCACAGGCTGCAGTCCGTCAAGTGCTTATATGGTGATGTTACCACCAGGATCTGAAAGAAGAAATTATTACAATTGCAAGAGCAAATCTAGGGTCAAGTACCACACAGGTATGGTATTAAAGTTCGATGCACCGCAGGTCCTGGTGCTGCCCCCGGCGCTTCTTGTCTGCTGCGCTCCGTGGGCCACAGACCAGGCGAGGCGGGACGTGTCCCTGCGGTGCTGAGCGGGCTCCACCGCAGGGC
>NW_008235977.1:482205-497754 GCF_000691975.1 Corvus brachyrhynchos | reverse complement strand
GCCCGCAGCGTCCTCACGGGTGTCTCTGCTTCCTTGCAGGGTGTCTTTTATGAATAATCAAAAGCCGCAGAAGCCGACACTATCGGGCCAGCGTTTTAAAACCAGAAAAAGAGGTGAGTTACCGTGCCGTGCCCGCTGCCAAGACCGGCTGCCGGCGCTGTGCGTACGGTAAAACGTCGGTTTCTGTCAGTAAACAAACCAGTGCCTTCATGCGCTCACCATAAACCTTTTACATGAAGCCCCACTAAGTGCAGAATCTTGAGGCTGACCCTGGGTGCTGCAATGTTCTCTGCACTAATAAATAATGTTTGGCAGTCAGAATTGTCATTGGATTTACTGTGATAACCTTGGCCTAAAAGATGGTCATTCTAGAACCGTCCTGAGTGTGTTTAGCCTGCAGGCAGAAGGATCTAGTACCCCAGAATTACAGGGAGCTCCAACGTTGTTGCAGGTTAATATGCACATCTAAGGAGCATCTAACAGAGTAAAAATTTCAGTCTTAGCCCCTGGATAAAAGTTACATTGTCCTCTTCTAAATTTTAAAAACTTGACAGAAAAACCCTACCAAAAAATCCTACAAACCCACCCACCCACACATCTCCTAGTCAACATCCAAAAAACCCCCAACGCATGGGATATGCAAAGGCCTGTCTCTACATGCACAGTTACTTCCATAAGAAGAGTTGGTGACTAAAGAGGTGGGATGAGTAACGTAATATTTTGGTGGAGCTTTTTTCCAGCAAAGAGGAAGTAGGGACAGCTCTTAGAGTTTCTGTTCAGTACAGTTTTACTTGTATACCAGCAGTGTTCCAGCTCTAACAGGCAGCTTTAGGGATGCTGTACATGCAGAAGCACACTTTGATTTATAGAACCTGTTCGAATGTCAAAGCACCTTGAGAATCTCTTGTATGAGAGAGTTTGATGTGGGCTGTCCAGCAGGTGAAATGCCAGCAGTCATGGGTTTAGTCTCTTTTTAAGCACTTAACCGTAGTTCAGCTTTGAAGCAGCTCTTCTGAACAATATGCTGCGTGGATCTGTCCTGGAAAATAACTGATCCAGTATTTCCAGACTTGCACCAGCTGTTACTAATGTGTTGATACTTGCATTGATGCTTGGACACCAGTATGCCATACTAAGCTGCTAACAGAATTGGCTAAGCTGTTGTAGACAGCACTCAAAATAAGATCTGCAGTTGAGTTCTCTTATCTTTGGAAACTTTTCATCTCATGATTTCCATAATCTAAGGACAAATTGAGATGAGGAAAATTGAAGACCTCTTGTCTTTAAGACTTTCTGTTAGTTACATGGGTGGATTTGTTGCATGTTGACTATGCCCCCCCTGTAGTAAAAACAAGGCAATGATCAGCAGATGTGTCTCAGGTATGAAGAAGTGTGTGCTCTGCTTAACAACAGCAAAGGATGCTAAATAGATCTGCAGTTACAGTCCATTAACTTAGCTTGTATGTCTACATTTCCCCCTGGCACTTGAGGAAAAGTAATTGCCTCAAACTCACGTAACTCCAGGTTAAGAGGAAGGGATGGTCTTCATAGCCACAAAGCAAATTGCCAGGTGACTTGGATGTGATAATGGTATGCAGTTTGTCAGTCAGAATATTTCATCTGAAACAGAGAGAGGCCCAACAAGCTGAGATGAACCATGGGTAATGGAGTCAGATGTACAAAATTGTAGGGACAAGTATTAAGAATTGCCTTCCAGCATGAGCTAAATCTCTGGTTTTGGAGGGACAGAGAGATCTAAGATGAGAATAGGGGTATAAGAATCAAACTGAGAAGTCAGGTAAGCTTTATTAGAGCCCAGTAATGATCATCACAAAGAACTCTTCATGGAAATCTTCTTTCAACACTTTTGCTTTACAGATGAAAAAGAGAGGTTTGACCCTACTCAGTTCCAGGACTGTATTATTCAAGGTTTAACTGAAACTGGCACTGACTTGGAGGCAGTAGCAAAGTTTCTTGATGCTTCTGGTGCAAAACTTGATTATCGCCGCTATGCAGAAACACTTTTTGACATCCTGGTGGCTGGTGGAATGCTGGGTGAGTCCCTTTGGTGTGTCTGCTGTCAGCTTCATTCACTTCATTCTGCGAAAGTGTTTTCTTTCAGTGTAAAAACTCTGCTAAAGAGCCCATTGAGAGTGTAGAACAGGGTTTAAGTTAATCTGTGGTAAACTACATGACCATCTTGGTGACTGAGCAGTTACTGTAGAAATACTCTGTATAACCTGCCTCAGTTTTACTTGAGTCTGTTTGCATTCCTCAAAGTGTAGATTGTAGAAACACTGCTTAGAAGAAAGTACTTTGGATTTTTGGGTGTGGAGGTTGTGGTTGGTTTTGTTTGTTTGGCTAGTTTTTGTTGGTTGGGTTTTTGGTTTTTTTTACCAGGAGTAGATCTTGACTCTGGTCAAGTTCACTTGTAATGATGAGAGATGGATGAATGCTTGTTTCAGGTGTGTGGTCTGTGTTAACAAGAACAGTAGTTGCCCGGAAAGATTCCGACATGATCCTGTGCTTTTTGCATCCTGCCTTGTTATTTTGGAAAGGAAACTTTTTTACAGAAGAATCTGAAGCGCTCAGTCTTGGACGTGCTATTGCAAATTATTTGTTGTTGACAATAGTGAGGTCATGGGCTCTAGCAGACATCAGGGAGTGAGAAATGAGAGGGTGGTCAAGTCAGCAAAAACCACGGGGACTGAGGAAGTGAAATGCGATGACAGGAAGTGTTGTGAACTCATGTACACAATGAGGAACAGATGCTCACCAGCCAGGTAAGCACATACTGTAATTCTTAGCATATGTGGGTTTACATTCAAGAGTCTGAACCAGTGCATAGTGTGTTAGGAAGTGTTCCTTCTAGGAATGAGGCTGATGGGGAAGAGAAAAAGGCATTGCTGCATTAATGGTGATAGGGGGTGCTTTACTCAACTCCCTCCCTGTAACAGGTAGCTAAGAAGACCAGCTTTGATTTTCAGTCAGATGAGGCCAGAATAAAAACTGACATCCTGTTGCCTTACCAGCTTTTAATATTATTGCCATAAATATTAATCTCTGGTTTTAAAGTCGTGTTTCTGACTAATACATAACAAAAGGATCTCCATTGTATGAGGATGGCATAGAAATCAATGAGGTGTTCTGGCACTGAAGCTGGTGACCTGAATGCACCTTCATTAGTGAAGCAGCCTAATTACTAAAGTTTCAAGCTCCTCTCTGGGGCACTGAATTTTGAATGTATGTCTCTACATGTTTCAGTCTACTGTTGTGACTCTGTCACAAAAAAGGCATGAAGCAGCACTATTGCAGCAGACACTAAAAAGACACTTGCTGGAATTAAGCAGCTTCAGTGGCTTCCTTTAAGGGAAGAGGAGCTCATATGGCCATGTTAACTTACTCATGTAAACAAGATGTTGCCAATCCCCTTAGCAGTAGGGTGCCAGAATATTTAAATGTTCAAATCTAAGCTCCTGATTTTAAAGTTCTGGTGCAGCAGTGGAACAGATGGAAATGCAGGGGTGTCTTCAGTGATCAGGTCATTCAGTTCATCATGAAAGGACAACATGTTGTATGCTATGGGTGTTGGAGTTCTGCTGTGGAGGCTGTTCAGTGCTTTCACTGGGAGTAACACTACTAATGCTGAAATCCTCTTCCAGCCCCAGGTGGGACCCTGGCAGACGACATGACACGCACAAACGTCTGTGTGTTTGCAGCACAGGAAGACCTAGAAACCATGCAAGCATTTGCTCAGGTTAGTTCTGAAATGAGGACAATTTAACTTAAAGCTGTTTAATGGCCAAAAATTAAATGTTTGTGTAGTTTTAAATATAGGTAAAAATAATGCACGGCTTTAAGAAGCAAACTGGAAGTGGTAGAGTAGAGGTGTTCCAAGCTGTGCTGTAAAGAGTTCAGACCTACTTCACTGAACTTAGTTTTTTAAAATTCTAATCAGATGATACTTCAGAGCAAAAGATAACGTACTCTATGTCTTTTTAGGTTTTTAACAAACTAATCAGGCGTTACAAGTACCTGGAGAAAGGCTTTGAAGATGAAGTCAAAAAGGTATTGAGTGGGTTTTTATCAGCAGATGAGTAAACCTTCACATTCTTCTAATTAATCACTTTGTAGAAGGGTTACATCATAAAACAGATTATTAAAATACAACCCTTGTAAGTTGTTAATAGAAGAATGGCTGGCTTGCATGACTACTAGTGATTAGTGCTTCTGCTAGTTGAATAGCTTGATGAAACAAAATCGTTTAACGTGGAGGTACTGGCCAAAGTTTAGTGAGAGATGGTAGTTTTATGCAGCTCTTCTTATTTGTCCTGCAGTTGCTGCTGTTCCTGAAAGGGTTCTCAGAATCTGAGCGGAACAAACTGGCCATGCTGACGGGTATTCTGCTTGCCAACGGGACACTCAATGCATCAATTCTCAACAGTCTCTACAATGAGAACTTGGTTAAAGAAGGTGAGTGTCTCCCAACTCCTCCCTTAGGAAGGGGAGATAGAACCATGACAAGTAGGTGGAAATTGTGATGACAATACACCCTTGCAGCTCACAAGCTTCCTCTGGTGATAGATTGATTACAGGATTAGTAAAGGTAAATGTGATGCCCCACAACCTGGAAGATCTTGTTAAGAGTTAAGAAAATTAGTTTCTTGAGAAAGCTTGTGTGTAGGACTTCCTGCATGACACTGGGGGTTGCTGTGTTGGGGGCTCACTAGTGTTCCCAGCAAGACACTACTGTATTTTGGAGAGGGATCTTTCAGGATGCAAAAGGTGTGTCATGTCTTTAGGTTGCTTCCTAAATTGCAGCAAGAAGAGTTGAGTTTAGTACAGGGAAGAGTTGGTGCTGATGAATGGTAGGAAAAGTCTCCAGCATGCTGGAGGCCACAGTGTCCTTGGGCAGAGAGAGGTACTGCAGACTGTGCCGGGGTTCATTGGAAGCACAGCTGCTGCTCTGAATACACTCTGACAAACAAGGTACCCTGCACTGAGGCCTTATGATTCCCTGTGTTCTGAATTTCACTAGTAATAGACCTATTCCTATTGCACAGGTGTTTCTGCAGCTTTTGCAGTCAAGCTGTTCAAATCATGGATAAATGAGAAAGACATCAATGCAGTGGCTGTCAGTCTTCGCAAAGTAAACATGGACAACAGGCTCATGGTGAGTACCACTGGAACTACTCTGCTGCTACATAAGCCAGTTTAGTGAACAGCATTTGCCAGCAAAGTACTCAACACACATTTCTTTTACAAAAGAGTTGTAAACTTCATTTTCAGGAGCTCTTCCCAGCCAACAAACAAAGTGTTGAACACTTCTCCAAGTACTTCACTGAAGCAGGACTAAAAGAACTTTCTGAGTATGTTCGGAACCAGCAATCCATAGGAGCTCGGAAGGAGCTGCAGAAAGAACTGCAGGAGCAGATGTCACGGGGAGATCCATTCAAGGATGTAAGTGTTTGTAGACAAGGTGGAGGTGCTTTCTGTCTTTCTGTCCCTCTCTTTCATACTGAACTTAGCTCTCACCAGGAATTAAAATGAGGACTGGGAGGGTGGTTGGTATTAGCTTTGTGGTCTCTGTCGGTTTGGCCAAATTTAGAAATATATCCTCCAAGAGAAGGCAGGCTATAACCACCCCTCCCCCACCAGCTTCAGGAAAAAATACATTTTCTTCGAAGGAAATGTGAAGGAGATAAAAAGTATTTAACAAACACGCGGGAAAAGGATAATAATGCTAAATAATAAAATCTCTCGCTGTGGAGAAAAAACCTGGGAAAGCGTTCGAGTCCTCCCTTTGGTCTACTTGGAGCTGGGGCTTGGCCCAGGGCCAGGCCCTCTGTGCTCGGTGGAAAGTCCTCCCAATGTGTTCTGATACAGAAACAGTCCAGCAGAAAAGAGAGAAAATCCAAAATTCCAGGGAAGGAAAAAAAGTTCAACTCTCAGTCTCTCTCCAGAGAAAAAGAAGCTGAACAACTGGCCAAAAGCTGACCTGGGAGCAGCAAGCCGGGTGCTTCCTCAGTCCCCTGCCACAGCTGAAAAAGTCTCTATCTCTGTGTGACCTTGAACAAGCTGCACACTGCTTTGAAGAAGTTTTGCTTAGGGTTTCCTTCCCCCTCTCAGGCTCAGTTTAAAGGCATAGAAAGGTACAAAATTAATTCCTGGGCATAGGGCAGTGATATGGGATACACATCATAAAGTAACCCCAGGACATGGTCTTTCCTTAATGTCCTGAATCCTGCTGTATGATCAGGTTGGTTGTCATTCTGAAACCTTCTGGGTTGCCTTTAAAAGAGAAGTTTTAATTTAGCTTAGTGCCATATGTGACTGTTGTGCTGACTCTTACTCTGCCTGGCAGATCATCTTGTACGTGAAGGAGGAGATGAAGAAAAACAACATCTCAGAACAGACTGTGGTAGCCATAATCTGGTCAAGTGTAATGAGCACAGTGGAGTGGAACAAAAAGGAGGAGCTGGTAGCAGAGCAAGCCATTAAGCATTTGAAGGTATTGTAACTTCAGTATGGACTTCTGCACCCCTTGGGTAGGGCTTGGTTTTCCTTCTGTCTGCAGCTCCCTTTTATATGTTAAAGGCTACAACCCTGCTGGTGTAGAGACAGCATGAGATGGGGAATTCGCCCCCTTGTGAGGGGTATTGCAGGCCAAGGGCCTGAGGGAGAGGCAGTGACTGCTGCAGAGCTGCTTGGGGTGGGGCAGTGGTTGCAAATTTCTAAGCAGTGGCTGATGGAAACTGCAAAACCAGCTTTAGTCAGGTGCTAAATGTGAAGTGCTCTGTGTGTGCCAATTTGTTGTTTTTGTTACAGCAATACAGCCCTCTACTTGCTGCCTTCACCACCCAAGGTCAGTCAGAGCTGACTCTTCTGTTGAAGATTCAGGAGTATTGTTATGACAACATTCACTTCATGAAGGCCTTCCAGAAAATAGTGGTGCTCTTCTACAAAGGTAGCTTCTGTGGGGTTGTACTTTCAGGGGTTTCGAGTTTTTGGAGGGGTTGGTGTTGGTTGGTTGGGTTTTTTAAAGCTTCTGAAACAGAATGCTTCGGTTCTGATAAATTCTTCAGGGAAGATCAGTGCTACAACATTGCACTTCATGAGCTGAAGAATATTCTATCTTCTGTTTGTAAAAATGCAAAGGTGCATGTGGCTGGTCCTTGGCACATGGGGAAGTGCAAAACAAAGTTGCTACCTGTCTACAGTAGATTGGCTTAAGAGTTGTAGAACAAAGATAAATTTATATTTTAAGTTCCATGATAGTGTATTCTTCTTAGTTCTCTTAACTTTGACTATGAGTAGCTGGAGATTGAGGCCACCAATGTGTTCTGGGCTGCTCTAGGCTCTTTTTAAATGTCTGATAAAAGGTGTCAGTGAAAACACAACTGTGCACCTGTGGAAACTTGTTAAACTGAAGATTACATTGTACTTGCAAAATTTAAAAAACACCTAAGCACTTCCTGTCATGTACTTCAGACTTTAAAAGAATTTGCATCTGTTCTTAGCTGTTAACTGAACCTTTGCTTAGGGTGTACCATCTCAAATAACTCTGAAATACTCCAGACTGTTAGTGGGAGTGAGAGTGCAGATCCTAGATACGGCGCTGAGGAAACTCCCAGCATGAGGAACCATCCCAAATGCCTGGTTCTCAGAATTTCAAAACTGAAGGCACTCCTTCAGGTCTGTCCAGCTGTAACCAGAGGAGGAGTATGTGATGCTGCTTCTAGGGGAGGAAGCAAAGGCTGCCAGTCAGGTTCTCAGCAGTTTGCTGTGTTAATATTGCTCTTGCTTATCTTTACAGCTGAGGTTCTGAGTGAAGAACCCATCCTCAAGTGGTATAAAGATGCACACCTTGCAAAAGGAAAGAGTGTTTTTCTGGAGCAGATGAAGAAGTTTGTGGAATGGCTCAAGAATGCTGAAGAAGGTAAGCAGCAGCTTAGCTCTGAAGTGGAGCTTGTTCATTCTGGGAACCCTAATGCAATAATGTTGTGTTTTGGAGTGGGGGGATGTTAACTGTCCCCCCTGAGACTGGTGTGCCCGCTCCCCTGGGTGCCGGTGAAATCCATGTGGAGCCAGTAGCAGCTGTTGTGTGGGATGCAGGGCAGCAGCTGAGCTCGGGGCTGGGGCTGAGCCATGGGCAGGCTGCTGATGAGGTCTCTCCGTTGCAGAGTCGGAGTCTGAAGCTGAAGAGGGTGACTGACCTGTGAAACTCTGGCCTCAGTAAAGCAAACAGGAGCTGTAGATAAGTGTCATGTCTCATGTGTCTTTCTGATTCTTACATCCTACCTCCCTGTATCAAGCATGATATAAGGGCTCTCATGTCAATTTATTTTAACTGTTTTCTATAGTTATTGAAATACTGGATTTAGTTTTTAAAACCATGTTCAAGTAGTTTACAGGAGCTGTTAGATTTGACTCTTAACCTGCATTTGTCCTTTCAGTTACCTTCTACCTCCTGTATTTTCTACTGTAATAATGTAATTTAAGGCCTTCCACAGTGAAATCCACTTCATCTGTTGGGATTTCTGTCTGTATTGGAGTAGATGTGATATGGTGAATGAGACTTAGGGCAGTTCTGCTTGCAAATTAAACTGTAAAAAAGCCTCCCAAGTGAAGAGGCCATCGCTTGTGTGGCACTGCAGTCTGTACCACCAACTAGCCCCCATCATAGGTGGCTGTCCATGTCCCCAAGTACTTTGTCATCCCTTTACCAGTCTTCCAGCATAAAGCAATCCTCTATTCCAACTCCTGGGGAAGGTGGGTTTGCCCCACTGCTGGAAAGAAGCTGTTGTGGTGGCAGCAATTGGTACTGTGGTGAGACATGAAGAGTGACATCTCTGAGCCTGCTGGCTGTCACAGCTGGTGGCCCATGTTCCTGAGGGGCTGTCAGGTGGCCTTGCATCTCTGGGGGTGCCTTCCTTTCCCCTTTTCCTCATGGAAGTACAAGCAGTGCTGTTCCACATAGAGCTGCCCACCAGTTTTCTCAGGCCAGGTGCTGCTCCTGGCAGGGCTGGGGCAGGGAAGCAGCTGCTTTGTGCTGCTCTGTAAATGCACAGCTGCTGCAACCTAAGGCAGCCAAAACTCCACCCCTCCCCCTTGAAGTTTAGAGATTCTTTTATGCTGGCAGCTCACATGCTAAACCAAACAGCTTATCTGCTCCCTGAAACTTTAATTCCTAATGGAAATTCTCAGGACAGTTCAATTCAGAAAGATTGGGAAAGTCTATACTGTTGCAAGCTAACAGCATTAACTGAAATACTGGTAACCAGAATACACCTACTAAAATAAATGAAAAATTGGTCATCACAATGCAATCTGTTCAATACTACAGTGATCTTCCTTACTTTGTAACCTTTTTTTTTAAAAGCAAATAAAGGCCATCCTTACACTTAATGCCAAGGGCTGTCTCTGCTCCTTATCTGAAAAGAAAGTGACACTATAGGGTACAAAGCAGTGCACCGTCTTTTGCCTAACTCAACGACTGTTGAATAACATGTAATTAAAACAATTTCTTGCTGTTAGGGTGCTCTCTTCCACATTTAAAGTGCTCATGTCCCATGACTTTGAAAACCAGGTTCATCTGTATAATAAAGAAGCTTTATGTCAACATTTGGTAAATATCCAAGAAGTCATACTAAAACATAAGGCACTTACAACACAACCAAATCAGGAGTCCATGGTGTTTAAGTTCCTTTGGTCCCTGTGACTCAGCCTGCTTAGCTGCAGGAGCCTGTGCCCTCTTTCTGCCTTTCAATGGAGAGAAGAAAGGAAAGCACTATACCATAAGAGCAGTGCTTGTTTGGGACATACTCCAGCATCTTCTGAACCAGGTCAAAGAGATTCTTGTGGTCAGAATCCTGGCATGTCATGAATTCTTTCATGAAAATAAAAAAATGTTTGGTTGTTTATCTTAAATTACACTTAAAGTTTCTGTCCTCAAAGGCATTTTCCCTGTCACATCTTACCTTCAGTGGCTTATAGGGGGTTGATAAGTATCTGCCACCAGGATTTTATTCATCCCAATTGAGCTGTCCACAACAGAAAAATTTTCATTTCCTTAGCCAAACAGACTGTATGTGTTACTCAGACATTCTGTTTTGTCCCTGCAGTAGAAGTTTACCAACGTGTGTGTTCGTAGCTTGGGATCTGATCTGGGAATATTCCACAAGAGTGGCCAGCTTGTCAAACACAGCAAAGGGATGACTGGCTCTTAAACCTAATCTGAAAATTTTTAAATTACACTATAGCAGTCCAGGTACATAAAAATATAATTACCTGCTTTTTAAAATCATGTGATATGGCAAAGACCCCCAGGGTCATTGCCATGGCTCTGAAGGGAAACCTAGAGAGACATTTTTGTTCATTGTTAGAGGAAGTTATTGAGAACTATTTTTCACCATACCCTGCAACCAATAATCGGTTTCAGATTAAGGAAAAAAGAGCTGTAGTACTCTGTTTCCTGAAGTTAGTGTGTACTAAGTTTTATCCCTTGAGGATTTTTCCCCTTGATGCTACTTTTTTTTTTTTTTTACTTTGCTGATGAATCTCAAGTTTCAGCAATACTGTCAAGATTACAAAGTTGAGGTATTTGAATTTGCTGATGGTGACAGATGAAGCTACATCTGTTACTAGCATGGCTTGTAAATTACAAATGTTAAGAGGGTGATCCTTCACACCAAGCTGCTGCCAAAATGTTGACTGAAGGCAATGTGTAGAAGTGTTGTGCTCGTACCCTTCCCTTGTGCCTACATCTCTCTTCAGTTTGGCAATGGAGAAAGGCAGCTGAAGTTCTTGCATGAATCACTCCCCTTAGTCCCTGCTTCTCCAGCATTTTCACTCACCTGAGGAGTATTACAGACACTGCATCATTGTAAGGTTCACAGCAACTTACAGGAAGTAGTGCTGCTCCAAGGCAGTATTCCATGAGAATACACTGTATGCTCCAAACATCTCATGGTTGTGACTATCCCAGTGTTGTGAAAGGATTCAGAAGGTTCTTGATACCAGACCCCAAAACAGTCCAAGAGCTCAAGGAAGAGAGCATTGCCCTGCTGCAGCGCAGCTCAACAGCGTGTGAAACCCCTCAAGTGAGAGGTCAGCCTAACAGGCTGCTACTGGCCATGGGTAACTGCAGGAGCTCTCTACTGGCCTGTGGGCTCCTGTCTAATACTCATCATCAAATACTGCACACCCAAAGCCCACAGCTTTCATCTCTGAAGGCAAAGGTGCTGAGCCCCAGGAGCTCAAAAACAATGCAAACATGTCCATGGTACTCAAACCACTCTAACATCTGGACACAGTGACTACAAAGGCAGGAACATGACATGATTTGCAACAGTTGCATTAATGCTGAGACACACACATCCCATATTACAGAAGGTGACACAGAAATCCTAAAGCCAAAACAAAGTACGGGTGGCTTTGTGTACTCACTTGCCAGGATCCAGTGCCTTTACATATTCCAGTACTAGGACTTCCTAAGCTGCTTTGGAGCAGCTGCCATAATTTTTGATTGTATTTTCATAGCTACATGTTTGCCTCTTCTGAAAAGATGGGATTGAACAGTGATTTTAGAAGAGTGATTAGACCAGCAACTACTTTTAACTATTCAGATACACATTGTTTATAGCAGTGGCAACCTTTTTAGAAAAGGTACTTTTTTAGTACATGCTGATAATATAATCAAGGTTCATCTATGCATAAAAAGACTAAAATTTCTAAAATATTTCAATTATGAAAACATACTTTATACCTTATTATTGTTCTTAGAAATTAAAAGCCCCATCTACCTCCCCATGGTATTAATGTATGCTATTAAAAAAGCAAAGCAAACAAAAATAGAAGCTATTCCAGACTATTCTTGTTTAAACTGTAAATACCTACTTGAAGAACTGGACAACTCTCATCAAGGCACATTTACAGGGAAAAATAAACAAGAAATATATGCAAGTTCTACAGAAAGAAAATAACAATCCCCATCCCTAAACAAAAAAAACATAAAAGTTTTCTAAAAGCCCCCTCAGATCTTAGGTTAGAAGAACTTTCTGTATTCGGTTTGTGTGGCCAGGTTTTGGTAGCTGGGGGGACTACAGGGTTGGCTTCTGAGAGATGCTGCCAGAAGTTTCCCCCATGTCCCACAGAGCCAATGCCAGCTGGCTCCAGGACAGAACCAGCTGTTGGACAGACCTGCCAGGGGCCAAGGCTGGCCAATCAGAGATGGTGTGAACACCTCTGTGATAGAATACTTAAGAAGCAAAAAAAGTTATGGCACAGATGTAATTGCACTCAGAGAAGAGTGAGAATATGAGGAAGAGAGGAACAGCTCTGCAGACACCAAGGTCAGTAGAGAAGGAGGGGCAGGTGTTCCACACACCAGAGCTGAGATTCCCCTGCAGCCCATGGGCAGCCCATGGTGAGGCAGCTGTGCCCCTGCAGCCCATGGAGGACCACAGGGATGCAGAGATCCACCTACAGCCCATGGAAGACCACAGGGATGCAGAGATCCACCTGCAGCCCATGGAGGACCACAGGGATGCAGAGATCCACCTACAGCCCATGGAGGACACCACACGGGAGCAGGTGGATGCCTGAAAGGCTGTGATTCCAGGGGAAGCCTGCAGGCAGGGACCTGTGGAGCTGTAGAGAGGAGCCCACACTGGAGCAGTTTCCTGGTAGACTTGTGATCCTGTGGGGAACCCATGCTGGAGCAGGCTGTGCCTGAAGGACTGCACCCCATGGAACAGGACCCGTGCCGGAGAAGTTCATGGAGAACTGTCTCCTGTGGGAGGGACCCCACGCTGGAGCCAGGAATGGACTCTTCTCCCTGAGCAGGGGCAGAAAAAACTTGTGATAAACTGAATGTACCTCCATTCCCTGTCTCCCTGCACCCCCTGGGAAGGAGGGAGGGATGGGAAGTGATGCCTTTAAGATTTTACTTTTCAGTATCCTGCTCTGATAATAAATTCAGTTAATATCCCCAAGCTGAGTCTCTTGTGCTTGTGATGGTGTTGGCTGAGTGATCTCTCCCTGATCTCAATTCATGAACCATTTGCTACATTTTTTTCTCTCCAGTCCAACTGCAGAGGGCAGTGACAGAGTGGGTGTGGTTTGTTGGGCATCTGTCACCCAGCCAGGGTCAACCCACCACATCTTTCTAAAAAATTAATGAAGTCTGAAAAATATTCCATGCATCTTGCACTTAGTACATCTCTGACAGATCAGATGACTCTCTGCATCATGCTCTGCATTCCTTTTTTCTTTCCATGGATCTTCTGGAACAGCACCAAGATCCTGCAGCCAGTCAATAAACTCAAGTGAATTCAGGTCAGAAAAACAATTCATTCAGCAGGGAGATAGACATTCTGATACACACCAGGCCACAAACAGTCAGCAGGAGCAATTTCAGATTCAGTCCCTGGAAATTCACAGGGCACAGAGTTTATGTTACAGGAGAAAAACATGGCAAGGAACAGATTTTCAGAGGAGATAATCAAAGTAGGAAGGCAACAAAAAATTACAATTGTTTTTCTTTTAAAAGACTGGTTCACTGAATTTTACTTTATGATTTCAGGACCCCTATTTTTTTCTTAAAGCAAAAAGGTTTAATAATTATATATAGTTTTGGTTTTTTTTTGTTAATAGCCTTGTGTCCAAATTAAAATATGCGTCTTAGGCAATCAAGATTCAGTAACTTGTATGAGTATTTGGCAAGAAGCTATTTTTTAAAAAATCATAAATAGCATATACATTTGCTTTACGCTGTCTTGGCTTGAGATCTTAACTTACAACTCCAATCTTCAGGATTTTTAACAGTGTAACAAAAATCAGAAAACCCATCCTGCTAGTGGGACAACATCATCCATAATTCATATCTACAGATTTCTCATTGATATTTGAAAAAGTCAGTCTAGCATGACCCCCTTGCTATTTCAGTGATACTTAGTGAAAATCTAGTTTAAAAGCTTGTCTTTGGATTTCAGAGTAGGGGTTATTCAAATGCTTGTCATAATACAAATTTTGAAGGCATAAAAGTGATGCCTGTATTTCAAGTACTCCAAGAGATGGTTATTGTTCATTAATCTGCTCAAATATAGTCAGTGAACAAACAGCAGGACCATGTTCTGTGGTATCACAAGCATATGTACAAACTATACATTTTCACTAAAGGAAATGCAATCCTAGCAAAAAACTGTCAGCTACTAATAGGAGCCAAAGGAATAAACTTCTGTTATCCACAGAATTCCCCAGACCCAACACTCAATTACTACTGACAGATGAGAATCTACCTTCTTAAAATAAAAAAAAAAACAAACCCCAAACCTAATTTAAATTGGTCCTATCACCTGTGGAGGTTTAGGGTGACATGTATTACAAAGTGTCTTCTATTTCCTTTTGCCACCAGCTGTCTCATTAGACCAGATCCCTGGCTACTATGATGCCCAGTGTCACATCCTTCCTTGGGCTTGTGACTGCAAACTTCAAAACTGTGTCTCTGACAACGGCCCCTTTCATTCACAGATTTGGTTTCTGAATCACTGCTACAAAAAACCAATCCAATAAATGAAATTAAAATCCTTCCAGTGCCCCTGTGAAAGCAGCTTTTTGTTTTAAGCTGCAAGACATCTTTCTTGAAATACCTTCAACTCAAAAATTAATCCACTATCACATGACCTGATCAGAATAATTAAAATCTTAAAACATGCCTGCTGATACCAGAAGTCCAGAAGTTATTTACCTGCCAGGAGTTTCAGAAAGATGTTTGCAGCCCTTTTTTCCTGTCCACTTCAGAATGGTGTCCCATTCTTAACTTTGTTGCACCTTCTGCAAAGTGGTCTTTTTCTTTTATCCCTGTCAGGACCACTAGTTTGACTGGAATTTCCAAAGTGTAATAAAGGTATTTATTCTTTGAATTACATCCTACAGACAAACAATTTTCAAAGCCATTAATTATCAAATGTAAACTATAACGAAGATTGTATTTTTCCTCAATATTTCAATTTTTGGCTTTTTTCTCTGTTCTTTCTTCCATGTTATTTTTCAGTTCAAGAGCTTTTTTCAAATTAATTGCGTTTGATAGGGGAACTTAAACCTGTAACCTTCTCCTTAAAAAGACCTATCATGGCTTGGACACTGGACCCTCCTGCAAAGCTACTCAAGGCCCCCAATGCTGCATATTCTAGGAAGAAAGGCTTCTGTGCGCTTAACAAGGGCAAATATTGCCCAGTGGGCTTTTTCAAGACTTCAGTGACGTTTTTCCATGGGAGACAATAAAACTCGGGTTATCTCCCAGTTAGTTTGCCCCAAGAGGAAAAGCGCACTCGCTGCCCACCCGTCTTTTATGCCCCTTTTCAACCCCAAGCCGACTGCAGCACCTCAGGCCGGAGGGCTGAGGGACGCCCCGGGCGGGCGGAGCGAGAGGGACGCGGGGCTGGGCCGCG
This sequence comes from Corvus brachyrhynchos, assembly GCF_000691975.1. Taxonomy (NCBI): domain Eukaryota; kingdom Metazoa; phylum Chordata; class Aves; order Passeriformes; family Corvidae; genus Corvus; species Corvus brachyrhynchos. Next base: position 482,302 of record NW_008235977.1, on the reverse strand, counting down.
AATCCCCGCCCCGGCGAAGGGCTCCGGCTCGGCCCGAGCACAGGCTCCGGGAAAGGCTCCGGGAAAGGCTCCGGGAAAGGCTCCGGGAGCGGCTGCA
>NW_008235977.1:478809-482181 GCF_000691975.1 Corvus brachyrhynchos | reverse complement strand
GCCCGGGGCGGCGGGGGCCATTTGCTGCCCGCCCAAGAAGGCGCAGCAGAGAACAGGGCGGCCTGAGGAGGGCAGGGGTTTGTGGCGGGGAGCGGGGGGACGGACTCCGATTGCGAAATGGTCAATTCTTACCCTGGTGACGAGGCTGTTAGGTGTCTGTGACTGCCCTGGACGTGGTTAGTGGTTCTCTGGAATCAGCTTACCTGATGTACAAGTTTGGCACTGTTCAAAGATCATGCGCCATTATTTTGTTCTTGCCCACTGCTCTCCATCTTAGACCAAGTCCAGGAAAACAGACGTTTTAATACAATTTTGAAAAGTTTGTTTGTAATTTTGTCCCAATAGGATCACACTCCTTTCAATACACAGCATTAGATTTAAAAAAAAAAAAAAAGAAAAAAGAAAAAAAATCTAAATTTAATGTGTATCTTCCAGAGAGCAAAATACTTGGTACTGCTGTATTTGCACATATTCTATGAACAGCCTTCTTTTGTGGAGGAAAAAAAAAAAGACCTGAAATTGTTGCAGTTCAGTGCAGTTTTAAATTACTAATTATTTACAGTTCCTTTGCACTGTAGGAAATTTCCCAGAATGTCCTTCCTCCTGCATGTCAGTAGTGTCAGTCAAGAGTGCTATTGCACGCTTCAGTCTACCTGCTACTGCTGCTGGTTATAGGGAAGAGACAGAGCACAAAGCTAAAAGAATAAAATCCTTTACCTGACTGAAGTATTACACTAAAATATATTGTCTGGAACAAGGGCTGGGAGCTTAAAGCAACAGCCCATGAAGAATTTAGAAACTGTCCCAGCAAGCTATGGGATCTATTGATTAGCTATTGATTAGCTATGCTCATTAATGCCTCAGTAATCTGTACTTGGCATCTTTGCCTTTCTCTTGCAAATGAGTTCTCATTATTTTAAGAGGCCAAGTCCAAAATAGGATATAATGGTCTGAAGCAGACTGCAAGTCAGCTGGACCTTGGGCCTCCCAAGGATTACAAAGTGTACATAAAAGAATGGGCTTTGCTAAGGGGATGCCCACTGGGGCTGGGGGAAGAAGTCCAAAATGGCTCTCTTATCTGTTCAACATCATGTGACCACAGCCTTTTTGACAGTGCTCTTTGTTGTGTTTACCCCCTAGTCTTTGTGCAAAAAAATGAAGAAAAACAAGTTACAATAAATCCATGTTACTTAATTTCAATCAACAGCTATGTAAGGACAGAAATACTCTTTCATACCAATAGTGCTGTGCCAGAAGCAGAAGAAATTGCTCCCATCTACCTTTTGGGGAGGCTGAAGAGGTTATTCCAACACAGCAGTACAAGAGCAAGCACTCCTCTAAACATGTTCTTTAATCTTCTGGGAGGGAAATGTTTCATCTATTTATGAAACTGTTCTCACCTAAGGGAAAAAACTGCGTATCTTACTTTACTCTTCTGAGAAAACTGAGTAAGGAAAATTACAATTTACATGAGGAGGTTTCATAAAACTGGTAGCATGAAATTATAGCAAAGGACGTTTTTTTAACATAACATCACTCAGAAAGATAAAGCAAAAACCAAAGATTAGGGAAAAAGTTTAAGCTTTTTTTTTATTTTACAAGTATAAAAAACAGTGTTTAAAAATCAAACTCCTGGAAGATGCTCTGGAAAACCTGGCTTCTGAAGCATAAGACTTCTCTGTGACAAGTCCCAAACAACGTCACAACTCCTGAAAATTCTGCATTCAATGAGCAAAGATATGATCCAGCTGAAGTAACCCTTTTTGATGGCTCTTTAAACCCCATAATCTTGGAATTATCTGACCAGTCTGAAGAATGTGTTGAGGCATTCTGTGGCTACAGAGCAAAAGGGTTGGCATGAATTGTAATGTCTTTAATGCGAACATCATTAAGAGGTCGGTAGGTTTTCTCATTCACAGGCAGCTTCTCCAGCTCATCCAGGGTCTCCAAGCCATCAATAACTCTGCAAGAAAAAGAGAAGTGCTGGAAATCGTCTTCTAATAATGATTTATATTTCACAATTAAGGTATCTCAAAACACTTTGCAGTTAAGTACCACAGGGCAAGGACCTTGCAAGCAAATGATACAAAATAAGAAAATCAAAACATTTTATGTGGCAAATAATGTACTTTGAAACAAAGTATTATGCATCCATGACAGACTGTGAGAAAAAATACAAGCATCTGCACGTGCCCCAAAATACTCAGATCCCTCACACACTCTGACAGAGGCGTGCAGTTGGATCACTTACTTTCCAAACACCGTGTACTTCATGTCCAGGTGCGGCTGTTTGCCATAAGTGATGAAGAACTGTGATCCATTGGTGTTGGGACCATTGTTTGCCATGGAAACCACCCCACGGACACTGTGCTGAACAAGAGGAAAAACCTCAGCATGAGTACACATCTGTGAAACCAGGACTAACCTGTGCAAAGCGCTCTATGACTTAGACCTCTTCATCAATACTATTATTAAGAACAAATCTAGGTTGCTAATATATTCTATCACAATCAGTAAGGAGCTCCTCAAAATGGCTCTTACAATGAAAAGTTACTTCTTTGCCTTCAGTGCATGAAAAACGCTGTCAGAAATTGTTTTTACTTCTGTTTTCAGTGATAAAAACCCTCAAACCTAACTTGCCAAGCACAGAAATGCCTGTTCCTAATTTAATAATAAGCTATTGTTCTCCAACCTGTAGAGAAAATTTAGACGAAAACATAAGTGCATATTGAGAGCACAGAAATACCTTTAAATATTCACTGAATTCATCTTCAAACTTCTTGCCCCAGATGCTGTTACCTCCTTTCCCAGTGCCTGACAAAGAAGCACCACAGTAGAGATTACTGGATTTTCAGACTGATAAATCCAGAAATTATGTTCTGTTACAACACTTTACAACAAAGACCCTAAGCAGCCTGCAATTAGTTGAGGCAGGTTCTTGACCCTGCACAGAGAAGTAACTCTATATAAGGAACCTACTAAGTAGCAGAACAAAACATATCCTCAGATTAAGTTCTGTATGAGTACGAACAGACACAACTGAATCATCTTTTCTCCCAAACAGCTGACACTGTCTGGGATATTTTCCCTGAATGCTTTAGAGGCAGCCTTTCAGGCAAAAACCACATAAAGCACAGTAGCAACTTCTTCTTAAACAGAACCATGTTGTGGTTTAGTGGAAACAGCTCGAAAAACTCAAGTATGTAGAATGCATGATTATTTAAAACCAGGGTAACACCTGCACTTCTGTAAACCCACCACAGAAAACTAATCTCATAATAAAAACCTCTTATCACCAATACAATAATTATTATATTTTTACTTGACTTACATTTTGGTTTTAATACCTGTAATTCCTTTTTATTTCCCTCC
>NW_008235977.1:476020-478792 GCF_000691975.1 Corvus brachyrhynchos | reverse complement strand
CCTACATTTTATTTTTATGTACATTCTTTCTATAGAAAGACCCAGACAGAAGAATTTACCTAATGGATCCCCTGTCTGAACCATGAAGCCCTTTATATTTCGGTGAAATACGCATCCATTGTAGTAGTTACTAGCACAAAGAGCCAGGAAATTCTACAAAAATCAAACAAACCATATTAACAAACAACTGAAAAACAGTATTATCTTACTAAAATGACAGCATTGGCAAGACCAAGGCTTTAACCTCTGCTTTGCTTTGTGACCATGCGAATTCCACAGAGTATTGCCACAGAATAGTCATAAACAAATCATAGCTAATAAACTCCTTTGATAGTGTCACACACACAAAGAATAAAAAGCTTTCAATGCAAGGTTGTCTGACTTGAACAAACAAGAAGCCTAAGACATGCTCTCTTCCCATTCAACAGTTTCATTTTGCACATGTAATTTTGTAATCAATAACTTAATGCCTCAGCTTTTTCATTAAAATAGATGAAATTTATTTCAATTTAAGTTTATTGAAAAAAGTCAAAACTGGGGCCCCTGACAAACTGAGTGAGTCTCACTCTTTTAAACTAAAATTCAGTCTGTGAGGGTATGAGTAACCCATGGAAATCTGGGACTTCAAGAGAAGCTTCCCTTAACTAAACCTTATCAAGTGAGAAACAGGCATCAAACTCTAGGCAGTATGACACAGTGCACAAGTTCCATGAGTGGAACAGACACTGCACCAGGTTAAAATGTTGGTATTCCATTACATGAAAAGGTGAATTGCAAAAGCCACTTCACCTCCTCCACAGTCTTCACTATTTCTACTGCTTTGTTTCATCACAGGCATTCCTACTCCTGGTACTTGACTTACTTCACAGGTCTTTGGAGTACGCTCACAGAATAGTTCAATTTTAATATCTCCCACATCAGTATGCAGCGTGACAGCCTGAGCGAAAGACAGAAAATAACAATTAAATCAGCAATGAAATACCAACAGACTCTTCTATTTCCCAGTCCCACCCAGAAAATAAGCAAGTTTGCACTGCATATAACCATTGTTTTAGTATTTGGCCATAAGCAAGGCTACTGTCACAAACCATCCACATTTCCAGTAAAATCACCAGAAAGCACTCAGTTTCACTTAGTTTCAGGACGAATCAAGTTTCCCATGGTAATGCAGTAGCTGTTTTACATTGTAACGCTCCAGAAATACATTATTCATTTGCAGACAGGACCTACTCAGTCATTTGAATGTAAAGGTGAAGAATCAAGGTTGTATCTATTTTGGATGATAGTGTGGTGCACACACCTCACTGCTTTACAACCAGAGGAGCAACTGATGCCTGCAGCCTTTTGAGTGGTAAGACTAGTTCTGAATGGCAGCATATATAATCTGCCTTCCCAGACAAGCAAATCTACAAATTAACTTACTTTTCTTCAGAATTTATAAATTACCTTCATAAAATTTAAAATCAGCTACGCAGAGACCTAAGCAAATATATCTCTTCAGGCCAAATATATCACAGTGCTTCTATGGGAAGTGCTAAACGATACAAAAACAATTACTGTGGGGATAACTGCACAGAAAAACTAATAAAAATCACCATCATGTTGATAGTGGCATACTTCTCCAAAAGTACACAAGTAAAGGAGACAGCTGCCCACAATGTCCATGAAGATGCTATAAAAGGTGTATGTACAGTTTAAGACATATATAGTCTTATCTCTATTTCTTGATTTGCTAAACTCTTAAAAGCCTGTAAGTGCAGAGGTTTACATATGCTGAAGCAGAGGTATGTTCTTGCAACTAGGCCAATGCTGCTGTGCCAAAAGCAACCAAACTAGATTAACAAATAGATGCCAAAGTAGCATTAAAATCCGGGACCTCTGAAGTGAAAGCATAATTCTATTTTAGACTGATGTAAATCAACCTCTTTTCCTTTTCACAGTATCTTTTTATGAGTTGGAAATTAAAACCCTAAACTTTTCATGACAAATTCCTCACAGCATCAGAGAAAGACGTGTAATCCTTTGAGATGCAGAGCAGCTATTTACCTTCCAAGAGATGACCATTTCAGAAAGAATATATAAAAAGTGCTTTCATTCTTACCATGTCTGCTTCTCAAAAAGCTGGGGTAGCCTCCTATACAGCAATTCCCTGCAAAGGTAATATATGAAATTTGTTGGGGTTTTTTTTCTGTGAACCCCATTTCTTTTTTATTCTAAAATATTTCTTGGTTACATGCTTTTACACCACACGGTTCTACAGTGCCATTCGAGTGACTCTATGGCTAAATTTTTGCATTAAGCAACTACACAGCATACAAAGAATGAAAAATAAATAGAAAAAGACCACTTAGAGAAAGGAGAAGAGGGCGAAAAACACCCTTTCCTAGGATGAAAATGTATACTAAGCAATCAGTTTTTCCAAATATTATGGCAGTTGGGAGAACAGTAGATGCCAGAAATTCACAGGTAAAAGCCACACCTAACAGAAGTGTGATTTGGAGCCAATACGTGACAGCTCTAAGTGGCTGCAATAGACAGGTACCTGCATCCAAGCACAGAATCCCACTTTTTTAATCTTCATAATACTTTCAAATAAAGCGTTTAGAACGACGGTAATAAAACCGCGGCTGCGTAGAAGTCAACAGATTTACGCGCTAATTTCTCCTCTATACACCCGCCCTCCCCGGTGAAGCGCCGGCCCCGTGTCCCCACTCAACCCAGCTGCCCCCCACCCACGGCAGCCGCACCTACCCCCGCCTCCCTCCCCGCGCT
>NW_008235977.1:468425-475566 GCF_000691975.1 Corvus brachyrhynchos | reverse complement strand
GAGGCTCACTGCGGCCTGTGTTTGCCCCGCACAGGTCCCCGCATGCTGCTGCCGGTCCCGCCGCTGCTCCGCCCGCCTGTCCACCGCGTCCGTGCCTTGGGCCTCCCGCCCGTTCGCGCTCTCATGAACCTCCGGGAGCTCGTGTCTGCCCTGAATGACTTCGCATCCCCCGCTCTGGCTGAAAGCTGGGATAATGTGGGGTTGCTGGTGGAACCAAGTCCTCCCCACACTGTGAAAACCCTTTTCCTCACTAACGATCTTACTGAGGAGGTGATGGAAGAGGCAGTGCAGAAGAAAGCAGACCTCGTTCTTTCTTACCACCCTCCTATATTCACACCACTCAAGCGAGTAACGTGGAAAACCTGGAAGGAACGGCTGGTGGTCCGAGCCCTGGAGAACAGAATCGGGATTTATTCTCCACATACGGCGTACGATGCCATACCTCACGGAGTTAATAACTGGCTAACAAAGGGACTCGGTGAGATTCTGTTAAGAAAAAGTTATTAAAGATGTATGCTATTTTAGGTGGGATTTTTCCTTATTTTCCTTTCTTACAGCTTTTACAGGTGTGATTTGAGGACTGTTTTTTATTTTTCCCAATATTTTTATAGTACTGTTGATGCCTTTTCCTGGTCTTAAAATCAAGAGTCATACACGGTTAGAAGGGGGAAAGGGATTTTACCTTGGTATTTATTTTAAGGATCCTTAGGTGCACACGTCCAGGTCATATGCATCAAAATGCACCCCGCAAAAATGCCCCCCCCCCAAAAGATCGGGTATAATATTATAGGTGGTACTAATTAGCATATCTATCAAAGATTCCCCAATGAAAGGCTCAAGTGAGCCCCCCTCCCCAAGGAGCCTTCCCCTGGATGGTTCTATCTTGGTTTACAGAATGTGTTCTGGAGAGCACCTTGGGGTCTGGGGCACACTGATCCCTAACTATGAAGCTTCTAAAATGTTTAGTCTTTTAACTTGACAAACAAGTCCAAGAATGTAGGCAAAAAGCACTAAGAATACAGAGGTTGTAAAAAAGGTATAACGGGTATAAAAGAAAAGGCAAAAAATTGTCATAGCATCACTGTAACCTTAAACACATTTTAAGAAATTTATCTTGGTGATGTATACCAGATACAAACACAAGAGGATATTTTCAGATGCATGACTCTACTATTGGATGTATCTGGAACTGGTGGATATTTGTCCACTGTGGTTGCAATGCTGAGACCACTGACTTTAAATCCCCACCTTTGATTTATGAAGTACAAGACCTCAATGTTCACAAAGGATTTAAGCTGTGTGAAATTATTTTAGATTTTTATCCTGTACTGTGGCTCACAGATGTTGTCTTTTCCAGTCTGTCATACAAACCAGAAACCTCTTTCTGGTTTTGTACAATACTTAGGATAAAATTGATGGCATTAAGGATGGCAAATAATATATATCCATCAGCTTTGTTGGGCTTAAAATAGACTGTGTCTAATGGAGACAGGAGAACAAAAGTCCTCAGGTCTGTCAGGGAAAAAGGATTTGAGTGCAAAATTTGCATCTTCGTACCGCATCTCTTTAAGATATGTTCTAAATCAGTATTAGGATACTTTACCCTGCTTTATAACCCAGCAATCTTGCACTGTTTTCTCAGGTGCCTGTACTTCTGTCCCACTGCATCCATCGACTGCACCAAGCTCTCCAGCTGAAGGCACTCACCGGGTAGAATTCTGTGCAGATGCTGAGCATCTGGATGCAGTGCTGTTCAAAATCAAAGACATCCCAGAGATCTCTTGTCTCACTACTCTCCCAGCCAGGTATCTCTAACGTTGTATTCTTTCTGTTGTTTGAAACATTAAGTTGCTGTAATTGTATTTTACAGTTCTAATCATTTTGTTCCTCTGTGCACTGCTGCTGTATTTTTCAGCAATGAGAAACTTAAGGAATAATAGTCCCTTTCTGATCAATCTATGTCATGCTAAATGGTAATAGCGACTCAAGTCTAGCATCACATAGATGAGAGGTGTTAGAGTATAAACAGGAAATTTGATGAGGACAGTTGAGTTAAATGCCCATATTTGTTTCTTCCAAGACAGTGGACAAGTCTAGGCTATTACAGTGCTACCTTTTTTTCCTTTCTCAGTGGTAGAACAGCCACTGGGATAGAACGATAATAATTACAGTGCCGAAATTTTATCTAGTTATTTAACAAGCACCAAGCATGTCTTTCCTCAGGGTTGAAGGTGAGGAGCAAACACGAGTCAGTTTGAACTGCTCTCAGAAAGCACTGCTGGAGGTGGTGGCATTATTGTCCCAGAACAGCCTTCTTCATCACAAGACCGAGATTCTCTTGCTACAAAAGGTAACAAGATCACATACTATGTCCTGTCAATGAATTACTTGTGTGAGCTGAGTACCCTAAACAGCGAAATGCAGTAGTGAGTGGTATCCCAGCTTTCCAATCCTACCCCACTGCTCTGAAATACTGGCATATGGGGATTTGAAGCCACACATATTTTCCAAAGCAATGCAACTATCTATGTGGTCTGTACTAATTCTTAAATCAGTTCCAATAGGTGGCGTAGCTTGTATGTTACATTTGAGAACATCATACACATATTTTTTTGTAACTGTAAATTTACAAAATTTAAAAAAAAAAACATTGTAAATTTTTTTCAGAGATGTTCCTGCATGCCCAATATATTCATCCTTCTGTGGTGTGAAAAGCAATGCAAGCATCTGGAGTCAGCTTTCTCACAGTAATTTTGATTTGTTTTCAGCCTCCTCTTCCCCATACTGGAATGGGACGCCTGTGCACCCTGAGCGAGCCAGCCTCCTTGTCAGACATAATTGAGCGTATCAAAGGCCACCTGCAGCTACCCCACGTCCGCGTAGCCGTGGGAACGGGCAGGACACTCGGTACATGGGCCTGCGAGCCAGACTGCCTGCTAGGACGGGCACTGCAGGAACACAGGGAGCATGAGTGTGTGCATTACACTGGGAAACTGTCTTCAGCAGGTTTACTTCCAAGTACTATGAAGCACTGTTAAGAAACAGCATCCTAGAATTTACAGTCATATGAAAAGAATCTCATCTGTATTTTTAATGGGATTCTCTATTATGCTGGTTGATGTGGTGAAGAAGGGACAGCACAAGTTGAATGAAAGATAGCCTTTTTTGTAATTTATATAATGACTAAGATTTTTTTTTCCTGCCCAGGATATCAGGCACAAAGGTGCACTGTTTGATTGTATGTTCCCTTTTGTGACTGAATGTTAAAATTCAGAGCACTTTAGGAGTAAGACACTTTATGGTATCCTTATGAACACATAACCATGGTTTTGATGAAAGATAAGGCAAAGAAGGGGAACTAGCTCAAACAATGGGGTCATTAGTAAGATGTGGAGTAAACATCCTCTTATCCCAACTACCTATCCTAATCTCCAAGGAGCACAGCTACTAGAATTTGTGAGAGCAAATTTGTTGAGAACTCTTTGTAACTTAGGAGGCAGAAGTCTTATCAGAAGCTGACAATCGCACTAAAAAATACCCAACTACTTCAAAGCCTCTACGGTGTGGCATTGAAGTGGTGTGACTCCACTTAAATCAACAGTAATTGCAAGGCAACATACTGTAAAACCTTAACAGGTTTTGAAAACTCCCTGTGTTGTGTGTCCCCTCTCCTTAGCGAATGTAATGTATATGAAGAATTAAAATTCATGTCACTGTCACATATATAGTAGCTTGGAATTAGCAATCATAGCAAATGGACAAATTTTTATTTGCATGGAGCAGCTTTCTGCTTGCATTAAGACTGGCCTTCTGAGAGTTGTTAAGTTAGGAACCAGTATATCTCAGAGGCAAAATGCTGCCTTAGTGGCATCATTAGTTGGGAAACGAGTGATGGTGGAACACAAGAGTCCTGGAAAGAGTAGCAGCCTATTAAAGGGTTTGGAAACCTAACTAGCACCTCACTAGGGGAAAGGTAGCCATTAGCCAGCCTCTCTGCTGGAGTTTTCTGCAAAGTTTCCTGCCCCTTGAAAAAAGTCTACCTGTCACAGAGGATTTCACTGTATTGTCAGAGATGTTACAGGCCCATGACTTTCAAACTGACAAATGTGTCTCTTCTTCCAACAAATTTACATTGACCCTAAAATCAAGGTAGTAGTTAACTGAAACAATTACTAGCAATACAGACATGAGGGCTGAACAAAGGGGAAGGAGTTTAACTGTGGCATCTTTTATCCTGCAGAATCACCAGTGAAGAAAGCTGCTCTGTGTGCTGGTTCTGGGAGCAGTGTCCTGAAGGGAACGGAAGCTGACCTCTATCTCACAGGTAGTAGATTGCTCATTATCTCATTATCTTTATAAAAATAGTCATTAGAGAAAAAAACAAACAAACAAACCTTAGCAAAAAACAAGAGGGTTGACTGGCTGTTGAAAGATTTGGCCAGAAAGAATTAATTACCTGTTATTTATAATTGAGAATCAATCAGTTACTTATTGGAATGACAGACTAACATTAAAGTAGATATAACGTGGATCAAATGGCAGTGTGGCACAGTGAAAGATACTTGAATTAAAACATTGCTCTACAGCATTTATTTCAATAAAAAATTAGTGTTGATGGCAGTGAGTTGTAACTTCCAGTGTGTTTCTCCTTTGGCAACATGTATTTTCTCCATTCCCTATAGAATTCCCTAATGGAAAACAGAATATAATATAGTCTACAGAGCCTTCCAAAGAAACTCCATAGCATGTCTGACCAAAGGGACACTTAGTCCATTATTCTCTCTTCCAACAGTGGGATAGCTATTCCCTGTGGCTCAACAATGTGACGGCTGCCTTGCATTCTGTAGGAACCACTGCTCCTTCTCCCCCTTAAGTGTAGCCCTGCAGAGCTGACCCTCAGGCTTCCCTATTGCTTTCCTCCATCCTCTTCCAGACCATGATGAGCATTTTTATTTTCTGCCCAAATTGGCAGAATTTATGACTATTCAAAGATGGCAAGGAATTTCTGTCGTTTTGTCTCAGCTGTATACAGAGATACCAGCTGAAAGTCTTTAAAAGAACCCTGGAGCAGGAGTGTTCCACGTTCCTACTGAGCAGGTGGTGTTGCATTTCCGCTTACAGCCTATATTCCATTACATCACTACAGCTTTTAGCTAAGATTCTCCATACATTGCAGAGACCTGGTTACCTGAACTGTACCATTAGTGATCTACATGACATTTCTTTCTCAAAATGGCAGGAGAGATGTCCCACCATGATGTGCTGGATGCAGTTGCCAATGGGGTAAGTGTTATTCTGTGCGAGCACAGTAACACTGAGCGAGGCTTCTTGTCAGAGCTGCGTGACGCACTCGTGATCCACCTACAGAACAAAATCGACATCATTGTGTCTGAGAAAGACAGAGATCCTCTCCAGGTGGCATAGGGGGAAAAAATTGGAGAGAGAAAATACAGTTAATTGTGGTATCTTGCACAGACATATCCACCTGCAGAGCTTAATGAAGGAGCTTAATGAAGGTCCAGTACAGAATGATTGTATTATATGGTCCCTCAAAGTTTGGGGTATATTTTGTTATGTTAGAAAAATAAATGTTTGTTTTGGAATACCAAAAGCTCATTTACTCAATTACTGGACTGCACTTGAATAAATTGACTGTTACTGCTTAATGTTATTAGATACATTTGATAACCATGATACTCAATGATTGGTTTGGGTAAAATATATAAAACCTGACTTATCTCTGGATTTAAACTTATGCATCAGTTCTACCCTACTGCAGCTATGTCAAATCATGTCAGTGCAAGTCACTGATATTTTACCTCATAAATTTCAGAAATAGTTAAGGAAAGGATGGAGATCAACTGTTTGCATGAACAGTTTTACTAAGGCACCACTCAGATGCAAATAGAGAACACAAAGCAAGTTGTTGGTGTGGATGCTAGCAAGGGCTAGCAGAGGAATGTTCCTGTGAAACTTTTCTTTCTCATAAGAAAGCAGTTAGAGAAATCCAGCTTCTCACAGCTTCTCCGTGAAAGCTTTCATTCTCATGCAAACTGGATGGACAACAGTTTGAGAGAATGTAAACCATTTCTACACCTGCAAGTTGTTGTGAGAACAGTGGAATTGTTTTCAGTCTTGTGAGAATAATATCTGGAAATGGGTGTCTTACTGCTCAACCTATCACCTTGGGAGGTGGTGAGTCAATAGGCCAATCATGTAATTTCTCTTTTGTGAACCATGCTATAAAAGGTATGGGTGATTAAAGGAGGTCGCTTCGGCCATATCATCTGACCTGGACTTATGTCGTGATTTTGCCGTTCTCTGGGGGATAACAGCAACATCTGGTGACCAAGTGACATGTACCGAAGACCACAAACCGGACTTTAGAAAGGTGCGTGCCACCCCCCCAACTCCGGCTGGCCTCCCTCTGGGGCCGCGCGGAACACAGACTGAGCCATGGAGCAGAAATCCTCTTGGAACTGCGCGGTATTTTCCACCTTCAAGTCTGTGATACTGACCGCAGGAGCTACCGTAGGAGATGGCGAGCTCGCTGCGTTACTGGACTGGTTGCTTCTGCATGGATATTATGCGGAGACTGATAGTGACTTGACCTCGGAAGCTTGGAGACGGCTGGGAGACGCGGTACTCCGGGAATTCGCAGCCGGTAACGCCGAGGTGCCTGATTTATTACGCACCTGGGGGGTTTTACACGATATACTGCAGATATGGACAGAAAGACGGGATAGTGCAGCTAACTCAGGCTCTGACGAGTCTGAAGTTATGTGCTTTCCCAGCTCGGGGGAGGCGCCCCGAGTAGTGCGGGCGCCCCGAGTAGCGCGGGGTAGCATGGTAGAATCACTCCCGGTATCGCCTCGGAGGGAGACTAAGGGTTATCCCTGTCCTCGCAGATACGTTCTTTCGAGGGGTTGTTCACCGATAGCGTCCGCGGCTTCTCAGTCTGCCGCGGGGCCAGCGCTGTTGTCTCCGGCAGCGCAGCTCGCTGCACCCTTGTTACAGGGGCAGTCTGTATTCCCGACCGCGGGCGGGGTGTCTTGGCCCCCCGCGCCCACACGTTCAGGGTCTCAGGGCCCCCGTCCGGCTCCTGTGCGGCTCCGGCATCCCACGCCTCGCTTTTGTTGCC
>NW_008235977.1:446088-467943 GCF_000691975.1 Corvus brachyrhynchos | reverse complement strand
GTAGTTACCCCGTCTACTGGCCCGGAGTTGCTGTGCCAGTCTCCAGAGGGTTTGGCTGATAACACCCCTGGATGACGAGATAAGCTCCGTTGCTATGGAGACGTCCGCTTCCCGGTGGGAGTCTGTGGCAGAGCGGCGCCTGCAGCGAGCGATGCAGCGAGTTCGCAGCTGTCCTTGTGCTTCTCCGGGCTGCGATGACACTCTCGGTCCCAGAAATCCGAGACGGGCTTGGGAAGAGATTAAAAGATGTGCCTTGCGAGACGGGGCTTGGGAGGTGCTGGAAAGACTTGGGATGCCTGCTGGGCAGACGGCACCTGAGCGATCTGCTGCCTTATCTGATGATAGTATGCAGGAAGATCAAAGAGATGCAACAATGAAGCCAGCTAGTGGCGACACAGGGTGCTGTCCAGGCTTTCCCAGTGCAGAAAGCTCCTCCTAACTCAGGCCAGGCTGACAAGCACGAGAGTATTGCTTGGGAGGTGGTCCAGGATTTGCAGAATAAAGTTGCTCAGTATGGATTAAGTTCCCCTCAAGTCATGCAGGTAATTAGAGTGCTGAATACTGATCTGCTTTCTCCATTTGATATTAAACATTTAGGTCAGGTTTTATTCCAGCCTATACAATATTCAGTTTTTGAAGCCAATGGGAGAAGGTTGGCTGAGAAGGCCGTAGCTGGGAATATGCAATTGCCTCAAACTGATCCCAGGCGTTTAGTTCCTGTGGATGGTTTTCTGGGGATCAATGAATTTTGGGACCCTGATGTTCAGGCTACCTGGCATCCCCAGATCCTGGAACAAATTCAGAAGGTTGGCATGGCAGCTTTGCTAGAAAGTTTGGATACAGCTGCTCCAAAGACGCGATATACGAAGGTATTTCAGGGGCCGAAAGAGAACTTTTTTCTTTTGTAGAAAGGCTTGCTGGAGCCTTAGAACAGCAAGTAGAGGATGACACCATGAGACAGATGTTGTGCAGGCAGCTGGCAAGAGATAATGTGAATGATGAATGCAGAAAGATCATGGATGCTTTGCCTGGAGAACCCATAGTAGCACAAATGGTTGATGCCTGTGCTAAGGTGGGATCTGGAGAATATAAGTCTGCTCTAGCAGCAGTCCTGCGGCCTCCTCAAGTAAAGTCTGGTGGACTAAGAAAGAAACCTAAGGTTGAGGAAAAGCAGAAACAGGTTAAGAAGACAGGGAAGGAAAACAGGAGGATTGATCACTGCAAGCGATGCAGGAGGCCAGGTCATTCTTCAGACCACATCTACCGACATGGTTGATCCCTGGTACGCCAGGGAAAAAACTCGCTAAGGAGCGCATGGGGAAATTGCGCTCAGATACAAATGTTTCCCCAGGCTCCTCTGATGCAGGCATACTCAGCCAGCTTGCAGCCAGCACCCAGGGTTCAGCTGGGGTGGATGTACATACCGCAGCAACAGTCGTCTTAGACTCCACTCGGGTTTATAGGGTTCCCTTGGATGCACATGGACCCCTAGGGCAAGGCCTGAGTGCATTGCTCGTAGGTAGGTCTAGTACTACCGTTCAGGGGATCCATGTACACCCAGGAGTTAGAGATGCTGACTATACAGGTCAGATTTGTGCTATGGTTTCTACACCCTCCCCTCCTCTTACTATTCCTGAAAAGACCAGAATTGCTCAACTTGTGCCCTTTAAGTCATGTGTTCCTAGAGCAGAACAACACAGTTGCAGAGATGGTGGCTTTGGATCCATGGGACCCATCTGCAGCCAAGCGCTGCAGATGACATGTACCCTGTGCCTGCCAAATGCCCAGCTGCCCGTGATCCAGCTCCGAGGTTTGATCGACACGGATGCTGATGTGACCATCATCTCCTTCTCTGTGTGGCCTGCCAGGTGGCCTCTGGCCCCTGTGGGGTCAGCCATCACAGGGTTGGGAGGAACCACAAAGAGCTATTTAAGTGAACACCCTGTGCTGGTGAAAAACGCAGAGGGGCAAGCAGCTCTGGTTCAGCCCTATGTCACTGCAGCTTCGCTTAACCTCTGGGGGTGGGATGTGTTGGCAGCCTGGGGGGTACGGATTGGGATGAATTTTTGATGGGGGCCGCTGCGCTGAAAGGCGCAGTGTATCTATGCTGCCTTTGCGGTGGCTAGTACGCAAATCCATCTGGATTCCTCAGTGGCCCCTGAAAGAAGAGAAATTAGTTGCCCTTCGCCAGTTAGTCCAGGAACAATTAGGGGCATCTTGAGCCTTCTACTAGTCCCTGGAACACTCCTGGTTTTGTAATTAGGAAAAATCAGGGAAATGGAGGTTGTTGCAGGATCTCCGACAAGTCAATGCAGTGATGGAAATATGGGGTCATTGCAACCTGGCATGCCCTCACCCACCATGGTGGGAAATCCTGATCATTGATTTGAAGGATTGTTTTTCACTATTCCTTTGCATCCTAATGACAAGCAAAAATTTGCTTTTACTGTGCCTGCAGTTAACAATGCTGAACCTGCAAAGAGGTATCAATGGAAGCTTCTACCTCAGGGCATGAAGAACAGCCCGACTATCTGCCAATGGTATGTCGCTCAGGCTTTGTCCGGAGTCCGTGAGCAGTTTCCTGAGGCATGCTGCTACCATTACATGGATGATATCCTGGTGGCAGCAAATTCAAACAATCCTGTTATTTTGAATCATTTTCTCTCATTGCAGTCTGCAGGCGAGATGCACCTGCCTCGAGCGAAAGTCTGGGTACGGGACCTCCTCACTAAGAAGTGGGAAGGCCCACACAAGCTCATTGCTTGGGGTCGTGGGTATGCTTGCGTTTCCACAGATACTGGGGTAGGATGGCTACCTGCGAGCTGCGTTCTCCCTGACCTGTGGCACCAGAAGCAGAACAGGCAACCTCCAAGGCAACCCTCAAATGATGACCAGAATGCAGATCAACCATTGAATGATTCTTCAGATGATGACCAGGATGTCAACCCTCAGCCTGGTCCTTCTACAAGCAGAGACTGAATTTTAACAGAGACTGAATTTTAAGTTTCTTGTGTTATGGAGTCAGAATGTTACGCAGAATACAGAGCCCTTAAGGCTATTCAGAATTAATGACTGGATGTATAGCTGGGTTCACTAGATGTATTTCTCATGGCATTGCTGGAGAATCCCTCTGCCTGCTTTAAAGTGGTATCTGGTTTGGATTCTGTTTGGTAACTGGCCATTACTAAACAGACCCCTTATGCTGTGTTTGTTCTCCTTGCTGCACGGGATCCCAGAGAGGATTACAAACGTGACCTTTCAGTCCTTTTAAAACAAAAAGGGGGAATTGTGGATGCTAGCAAGGGCTAGCAGAGGAATTTTCCTGTGAAACTTTTCCTTCTCATAAGAAAGCAGTTAGAGAAATCCAGCTTCTCACAGCTTCTCCGTGAAAGCTTTCATTCTCATGCAAACTGGATGGACAACAGTTTAAGAGAATGTAAATCATTTCTACACCTGCAAGTTGTTTTGAGAACTGTGAAAATTATTTTCCTTCTCTAAGAATAATATTTGGAAATGGGTGTCTTACTGCTCAACCTATCACCTTGGGAGGTGGTGAGTCAATAGGCCAATCATGTAATTTCTCTTTTGCGAATCATGCTATAAAAGGTATGGGTGATTAAACAAGGTCACTTCGGCCATATCATCTGACCTGGACTTACGTCGTGATTTCGCCGGTCTCTGGGGGTAACAGCGACAGTTGGTTCCAGTAATTCAACTGCATGATCTACCACTAATGCACCTTTAAGGCTTTTCAATAGAGGGACTCTCAATTAAAAAAAGCTTTGGAAGGTTAAAACTCAATTCCTTAACAAAGCTGTAAATTCATGTGCCTTTGTTATTTTCTTTTAAAAACAGTTTCTGTAACTGTGTTTTTTAATTACAGGATTACTAAAACTGAACAAGTAGTATTTTCACCACTGAGTTTTATTTTCCAAGTTAGTTTTTTCTGTTGTGACTTTTTTTTTAAGAAAAAAAAATCTCACAGTATCATACCCTACCATCTCTGGATGACAAATATTTTATTAGAAATTTGGAAAGATCTTAGCACTATCCTTTTAAGTTAATAAAAGTGGCTCATCAAGCAATGTCTCTATCTAATAATTGCATGTCTTGTTCCACTTAAATGTAAGTGGAAAGAGATGACTGGTGGTATTATCTGAAGCTACCTAGGCTATATAAAGGTCATCATTCTTACCAATCCATGAATTCACCTCAGTATGCTGCGAATTGAGAAGTAATTTCTTCTTTCCCAAGTAAAGGACCTATATGAAGAATCAAGCTGCTGGTAGGGTAAGTAGATGCTCTGGGTTTCTAATATAAAAATCAGGCCATACATCCCTCTTGCTTCTGTCAGTGAGGAGCAGATGAGGTACCTATCACTCCATGGGATCTTTTGGTTCTCTTCAAAAGCTATATACTGATATTAAAAGGCAGGCAAACAATTCTTGATTTTGGTATAAGAAACTATGTAAAATATTTCTACTAACTAGTTTGAAATCTTCTGTGCAGATATTTGACATAACAATGAAAATGAAGATTTTGCATAATTGCCACAAGGATCTTGATCTTCCTATAACATAAAAAGATTGTGGAAGACAAGACAAGCTAATGAAAATTAATAAAGTACTTTATTTGATTGATTTGAACTATTAAAACACTGAGCTGTAACACAGCTACCAAATATTAGACATACAGAGTCCCTTGAAGTCTGGCTGGCAGACTATGGATGATGGAACTATACAGCTTCCTCCCACATAACTGAGAAAAAAAAGAATTGAAGAAAATATGTCAAACTTCGGCAGTCTCCCAACCTCTAAGGGCTTAAAAAAAGGGAGAGCTTTTAAGTGGCATTTAAGGCCTCCTCCAGTATCCAGTGGCATTTAAGGCCTCCTCTTTTAAGTGGCATTTAAGGCCTCCTCCAGTATCAGTGGACACTCCTGATGTAAACAATACAAATATACAATCAAGCTTTAAAAAAATAAACAAAAGAGCTTCATAGCCCCTTCATATTCCTGGACTGCACCTTGAAAAGTAGCAGGCAATAACTTGAGTCCATCATAACTTTCATTATCTAAATCTTATAAAAGGATGTGGGTTTGGGGCAAGTCCTTCAATTTCATTGCCAGAACTTACTAAGTTACCCACAGCATCCCAAACCCACCAATATTCTCCT
The DNA here is from genome assembly GCF_000691975.1 of Corvus brachyrhynchos. Lineage (NCBI taxonomy): Eukaryota > Metazoa > Chordata > Aves > Passeriformes > Corvidae > Corvus > Corvus brachyrhynchos. Next base: position 462,770 of record NW_008235977.1, on the reverse strand, counting down.
TTCCTCATGCAGTCAAGGCAGGTCTCATAGCATTATAAATCTTGTCTTCATACACTGGAAGCTAGTTTTGTCTAAATGGTAAAGGAGTACTGGATAGCACTCAGTTGAGAAAAGTTGCACCACTAGTACAAATTAAAGCTCTTGACCACCTTGTGATTTGCCCTTCCCAAGTAAATTGCTCCAATAAAACCCTCATGTCTGCTGAGGTAGAGGGCAGAAGGCACAGTCTCACTGAGTTTGTTTTTCTGGCTGTAAGGTTGGCTGCACAGACAGGAAGGAGGCGTTGTCTGAGCTAAGAGACAAAGCAGACAAATCCAACTAGAGTGCAAGAGAGGCCTTGCTTACAGAAGTCATCATTCCAAACTACCTGAAGTAGTTGAACAACGAGCAGGATTCATCAGAATTATTACTTATCAGTGCAGCAGCTGTGAGGCTGGAGACAGAGACCTGAGCATAGGCCCCTCTCCAGCAACCATTGAGAGCAATTGCTGTAGACACTGAGGACACAGAGATGTTACACATCTTCATCCTCTTTCTCTAGGAAGTCAGTCAAGGTACTGTCATCGACAGGAATTAGTAAGTATTCCACACCATCAGCTCCCTGAGAACAGACATGCAAAGACATTGTTAACACCAGTGTACAGTGCCAGGCAAGCCACTAGACAGCACTGCAATGCTAGCATTTATATGCAGTCTGGCTGACATCTGGACAGCATTTGGAATTACTGAAAACCTGGAATATTTCACTGGAGCAACACTGGCAATGCACAAATACTGAGAAAAGTCACTGAGTGAGAAATCTTCTGCTGGGTTATGCTTGTCTGACACTACAAAGCTCCTCAACACAGTGTTCCCATATCTTGTACTGCTATACTGCTCCATTATTATGACAAGTCTGCATTCTTTCCTTACGGAATACAGGTAATACTATTGGAAGCAGACTGGCAGGCTCCACAGTCCGCTACTTCTCACAGTCTTCAAGAAGAAGATATGTAGGCTGCTGAATAACCAAAGCACACTGTGTTTCTACAGCCCTCTATCCATGTAAAGGGTGTTGACAAATTGGAGGCATGGAAAGAGCTGCAATTACAGAATTTCAGCCCCTTGCTAGTTCCTAGGTGCTTAAAACAATACAGCCTCACTTAGTAGCAAGTAAGCATCTTTTTTACTTGAAGTGGCTGAACATCCAGAATTCTTCCCTGGACTCACCCGCTTGGTCCGGATGAGCTTGTGGTCCCTGAATTCTGTCAGCTGCGCCCTGAGTGTCAAGTCACTGTTCACAAGGAAAGCCTCCCGACACTGCTGGTAAAAGTCCTGGAAAGACAGCCCTGGAGACAGAAAAAGGGAGGAACAAGAAACTGAAGTAGTAAGATTGTCAGGTTTTTCCAGGTATAACACCACATATCATCCACCTGAAAGTCTTGCTTTGGCTTAGACCACAGTGGCTACAGTAACATCAGCTCGTGCAAGTATACAGCCAAAGTAATACTTCAGTAATTAATGAAAAACAGCTGGAATTAACATTCCAGTCACCCTGCTGCCTAATGGAATTTTAACAGCACTTTAAATGCACTTCCTAAAATGGTTAATCTCTCTTAATTTCCAACTCCTCTATCTTGCTTTCTTTACCATTAAAATGTTATTTGTAACCACTGCAACACCTATACAGACAGTGACAGAATATTCCACATGTATCCTAGAAAGCAGGGGTACATCAGAAGTCATTTAGATAGCACCTTTAAGTGCAAGTTATGCAAATTCATAGTCTTCATTTTAATTTTTTTTTACTCCACAGCTCCCCAGGAATGGTCTCAGTCATGTCTAAGCATGTAAGAGGCAGTCCTTCAGGACCAGCCAGTCCATTGATTTCCTGTCTGAGTCAGACACAGTGCCACTAGAATGACACTGAGCCTCACTGAGCCAACTGTCCCAGCACTTCTGTTGCTGGAGATGTAACCTGTATACCAAAACTCAGGGATGCTGTGAACAGCAACACCCCAAACAGATGAGAAAAGGTGGGTACTTACCTGGATAAGACGGATTGTCCTTTTTCTCCAGCTGGTGCTGAGCAAGCAGTCTGAATATCCCCCTAAGAGAAAGGAGGAAAGGGGAAAATCAAAATAATAGTAATTAAAAAAACAACCCAAAATTCCCACCATTAGAAAATATTAACTAATTTTGCCTTATGCACAAAGACCTGGTTGTGAACCTCATCACTGGACAAGGTTTGCTACCCAAATGCCATTAAATTAAAGTAACCAATCAATTGGAACCCAGGTCCTACCATCTTCATCTCGAACACTCTTATCAGAAAACACAGATTGTAAGGACTGGGTCCTTGGCAAGTGCTCCTGTAAAGTGTAAGAGTGTCTTACCTAGCATTGAGAGTGAGGCTATGCAGGACATGCATTAGGGAGCTCAAAGCCAAAGATCCAGACTGTTGTACTAAAAGTGAGTTCTCATAAGATGTTTCTTCCACATAAGGACTAAATGTGGTTGTTTCATACCAAAGCCAGTTATAAAGACTCAGCTTTGCCTGATCCCACACTAGACAGAGAAAAAAGAAAGAGCAGACAAAATTGGGAGATTTATGTTTTCTAAGGTGTTAAATAAGCAATATTAAAATGCACGTAGTTCTGCTGTAGGATTGAGGAAACAATGTATGCTTGTGAAAATCACATTACACAGACCCTGATAACTGCAGTTCCACTAAGATAAATTCTCTGCAACAAAACATTTGCAGGCATCCCTTTTCCACAGCAGCTTCATAGATACATTATAATTCCTTCCAGAGTCAGGAGTATGCAAACAATTTCTGGCAGTAGCTGGATGCTCTGCCTAGAGAGGGGGTAAAATAGCTCAAACAAGATTCTTCTCAGAGGGTGTGCAGACTCCTCCCTTGAGTGGGGACGCCCCTCAAGGTAACTCCTAAAGGCTGAGCAAAAGATATCTGCCCATGGTTGTTGGTATGGGTGAGTAATATCAATCTCTACTTGTATTGTTTTTACTAGCTTTAATATAACTGCTTCAACAGTGCTTCAAAAAGAGTGAACTACACTAACAGTTACTGCTACCTGTACTGTGTAGTAAATTCTGATTAGGATCTCTTAGTCTAATCATAATCAATATAAGTAAGTAATTTATTTAAGTGTATTTGCTTTGCCATCCTTAATTCTGTGAGACAAAGGTTCAATTACACCGATAGAATCCTTTAACATAAACCAGCAACTAAGTCTGGGGCTAAGACTGGTTCCAGCCACACCCAAATCCTTTCTGAGAAGGAGTTTAGAAAGGAAGGGGGTCCTTTCTGCACCTCCTGGCTCAACAGAAGGCTTCTCTAATAAACTGTTTAAAGCTCCCATTTTGCCCACAACACTGACTGATAAAAGAAAATTGTTTAGATGCAATGACAGACATAACATCCAATCTCCAGTTCACTAAGTTCCTAAAATCAAAGGGTGCCAAAAGCCTGGAGTCTATTTGTATATTACGATTAGTGGTATTTCTCAGTGTCTTTATACAGTTTTGGTTCAGCACAGCCACACTCCCAATCAGGACTATACATACATCAACAGATCTGTTCTACACATCAACAGTAATACATACTAAGTAATGGCAACACACAGTAAGCAATACATGAACTTATGAAACATGCTTAGCAGCCCCAAAGCAGAACACAGATCCTTCTCTTTTCTAGATCAGGCCCAAGGGAACTCACTGAGAGGAGCGTTGATGTGATCGATAGAAGCAATGAGGTAAATGCTAGGCAGGGAGGATAACTGTGCAAGGATCTGCTGACTTCTTTCTCCTCTCAACATCTGGCTGTCCAGGTTATGAATGAGGACATAGAGCTCTAAAGATGAATCTGCAAGGTCAGAAAAAAACAGCAGTGAACCAATCAAAGAAACTGCACACAGGCTGGTTTCCCATTCCCAGTGCAGCACAGTACAAATCTATTCCATCACTCCAGTATCATCTTCCTTGTACAGCTTAGTTTGAACCTATACTGGGTGTTTCTGAGCACCTAAAAGGGTTTTTCTCAATTCACTGTCATCACAGTTACAGGGTTGGTTTTTTTTTCAATTTAAGCTTTTCTGTTATAATCCACTTTCCACTTGCTCACAGCTTTACCAGGAATTCTCCTTTTAGCTGTGATTTTTTTTTGCAGTTGAAGGTCACTGAAATATATTTTAGAATGGAAGTCTAAGCACAGTTTTTTCAGCTGCTTTTGATTTACACAACTGGGATCTTTAAGCTCCTCCTCACAGTAAAAATGCATTTTCTATTCAAGGTTGGATCCAAAGCATAGTAACTTCATTGAAAATTTTAACAAGTTCTGAAAAAAAGTTACAGAGACCTAGCTCAGATAATGCAAATGACAGATGGTAAAATTTCCAGCTAGCTTCTTGCTGCTGTACTTATCCCAGGGAACAACTGTTTCCTGAGTCCAGAAAAAGTCCTAGAACTGTAACTAGTTTTTGTGCAAATCAATACATACTTGCCGGCCAATGGAAATCAGTCAGATCAGCTATAATGTACTGCAAGACTGACTTACACTCATACATACATACATTCAGGTGGGAACTACTGTTACCTTAGTCACACAAGAAATACTCACAAGGTAATGATGAAAAACAGAATGTAAACACTGAAACACTAATGCCATGCACAATTAAGATTCTATGGCAATTTGTGTATGAATATGGAGGCAGTGAAGCAGACATTCAGAAATAATTCAGCAAGCGTTCTGTGAGGCAATACCTTTTTGCTTTTGAAATCAATTCTAACCTGCTGTCCTGCTGTAAAACACTGTCTTGTGGTAACAGATTACCTGGGGTTGTTACACATGTATGTACACATACATTCCTGGTGCATGCATGTTTTCATATATGTTTCATAAATTACAAGCAAGAAAGTACACTAGCTACAATACACTAAGAAACTGTAACTTGCATGTATAAAAATTATAAGGAAAGAAAATGTCCAGGCTCTCTTAACAGTAAGTAGACTCTAACATTTTTGTGCACAAAGTTAATCATTTTACCTTCTTTAAACCTTTTAATAATGAATTCAAGTTGGTCAAGGGGGCTGCGGAAGGTCCCTGTATGGTCCAAAACCTCCTCTGTGATGGAGTTGAGAATCTGAAAAACAGAATGGGAGCTCCTTATGAAGGGCTCTGACACTGAAGTGCAGAAAATCTGCCTTTGAATGCCTTGTGAGAGACAATCTGATTTTTACCATAAAAGCCCTAAAACAGCGAACATAATCAAAAAAATTATACCCCTTTTCAAAACAGTGACATAAAACAAGGCTTTAGAGTGGTGAATATCTATTAATGACAGAAAGTATTGGAATCCTTGGAAAATGCATGGGATAATTTCTTCAAATATTAAAAGACAGAGGAACTGTTCTTCATTCAGAGTCTGTTGCTACAGGATGGAGCAGGTTTCCGTAACATTTTACACTGAAAGACTCTAGAGGTATCTGTAACACAGGATGAGTACATAAACCCACAAGCTTTTCCCACACTTACAGATCTCACAGTGATGCTGGGGAAGTATCCATTAACCACCAGGTGAACAGAATCCTGGAGCAGAGAGGTACGAAACTTCTCCAACAGATCACGCTTTGAGCCCAGTCCATAAAGCACAACATTGAAACCCAAACTGCAGAAAAGTGAGCAAATACACTGAATCAAAAAAGCGCAAGTCTGGTTTTAGGTCCATACATTCATTAGGCAAAATGATCCATTGCAATCTTGGTTTTAAAAATTTCACGTTTTGTCAACTCCAGGCTTACCTTAAGCTTACAGCTGATAAATAAGATTAGCTACAAGGAATCTGAAACCTGGCAAATGCATCCTAGAAAAAGAAACATTTTAGCAGTCTAGAGGTTCACAAATTTAGCAAAATATCTATGGAAGAAAATGCTATTGACTACGAACAGAATACCAGATCTACAACTTCAGGTACGAAATGGTAATCAACATTCACATGGATCCCCTCACCAGTGATTATATTACATGTTTACTAAAGGTCACAGTAATTACAAGAAAAAAAAGCAAGTCTTCATACTGGTTTTCCACTCTGATCCTCAGGCACAATTTCAAAGCAAAATTACTCTATACTCATGGATATTTCTTATCCTAATTGTTCCACAGAAAAAGAGGCAGGAAAGCATAGAGAGCACGGTATGGAATTGTAGAGACCCAGAAAAGCTGACTTCAGTTGCATCTCTCACCCTCTCTCAGGCCTCTATCATCCCTATGATACGGGAAATGCTCATTAGGCCTCAGCCTTGATGAACTGCATCTAGACTAAACACCTCTCCAGCTTATCAGAAACACTGTCTGTTCCCAGGAACTAATACTGTCTATTGAGCACCCGTTTTTTAATGAGCAGCCATAAAACTTCCTTTTCTTACCTGATATTTCGGTTGCTGAACCTTCAAAGAAAGTTACTGACTCAAACTGTGGCCAGGATGAAAAAATTACTCTGTCTAAAGCCCACTGTCTTGTGTCCCTATAAAAGTGGTATAAAGTGAGACCCTTTGAGCTCTCCATTATGGGGGGCTGATGCATACTAAAGCCCACTCTCTGACACTACAAGCACTGGTCCAGAGTGAGATCTTTTTGATCTCTCAATTCCCAGAAGGTAATTGGCTGACAGTATGTCTCAAACACCAATAGCCAGGTGCCTGTGAAGCCAACCAAGTAGTAACAGATAAGAATTGCTGGTAATAACCAAGGACTACTGGTACTAACACTGTGAGGAAAATTTTGGCTGGAGAAGGGGGCCCAGGTGGAGATAAGGCAGCACTTTTCCATGAGAAGAAGAACAACAAAGTACAGTGCAAGCACAGGAATGACTGACAGCAAGAGGACGTGGACTATAAGGTGGGACTGGGACTACCAAAGACCTCCAAAGCCCCCTGGCCCATTTCCAGAAAGGTCTAAAAGAACAGACTGTACATAAATAATTAGCATAGAAAAGGAGAAACCTGTCTTTGGGGCAGAGAAACCTTGTCCATAAAAAGGCAACCTCCCTGCACAAGTCCAGGCGGTGCCCCTCAGACCCTGGACATCTCATCAGCTGAACAAATACAGCTGGATCAATCACCTGGATCAATGCTGAATCCAGGATCAGCATCCCCTCAGCTGGCTCAGTGGTGGAGCAAGGGCTGGTGAGCTTTTTTTTGCTTTTTAATTAATCTCTCCTCTTTTAAATTAAGTTCTTCAGTTTCTCTTTTCCCTTCACCCTGCCCCTTTATCCCCCAGTGCCGTGTGCCTATATAGTAGGTCAGGGACTAACATACCAATTTCCATGCCAAGTGTATGATTTGCTAATGAAACTCTCTGATTGTTTGTGGACCCTCGGGCTTCTGTCATTCCTTTCGACCAATGAGCATTTTTGAATCTTAAGCATGTCTTTACTCTCAGGGGTGGGTTATCAGAGGAATCACAAAGCTTTGTTTAGGTTTGAGAAGCAGGAAAAGCATTATCTTGATCAGAAAGAAGAGTATCAGGTTACTCAAATAGCACTGGGCAAAGGCAAAGTGTTCAACAGCTGTCACTGCCTTCACTGTCATCTAGGGATTTGTTCCTTCTGTCCTGCCACATACATCTCTAATCATTTGCCCAGATCACCAAGCCACAGAGAACTCCCCCTCTTGCAACTCTCCAACTTTCAAAGCTGATGTCTTTTTCATACTCTCTGTCCCTCCTCAGGGACCACAAATTTCCTTAAACTCCACTCCCTTGCAAACACTTCCCAAGGGGCTTTCTCCTCACCAATACTGGCTCCAGCCTCAGCACTTAACTTCAGAGCTGGTGGTCTGCCTTCTTTAAGGTGCTTCAGAATCTCACAAGGTCTCTATAGTTCCATTTGCTTTCCTGAATGTTCACCTTTCTCCTTCCCATGAAGATACACACAAAGCCAAAAAAAATTTATATTGCCAGTGTTTCTAAAAGCATTAAGGTTCTTCATGCCCAGATCATTAGGTACCACAAGCATTTAAAGTTAACTGCTACACCACTGGAGACAGCCACAGACTGAAGATGGTGGTGGTGGGGTACTCACTGCTAACTTGCTGCTGTAAACAAAAATGATTCCTCACAAAGGACACTTTTCTCACGATTCATTTTCCCTGTTCTTTCATTATTCATATTCCCTGTTTGTGAGTGCCCTCTAGCTTGGTTTAGAGAGGCACAGGCAAACTAGCCAGGTAGAAGGCAACTTCACTGCACTTCAGGCATTCAGTTCAAGGAGTTAATAAGATCTGATTTGGTCTACAGGAAGCACTGAACTAAGATAATGTCACCTACTTTTAAAATTAAGCAAAGAAAAAAAGATGCTCCTTAATTCATCCACACAATGTTACCGACATGAGGGCAAGTTTATTGGCAGTGCCTTTTTACTAAGCTTCTTCAGTGATTCTCCTTGGATACTTACTGTAATTGCAGCATCCACTTGGAAAACAAGGATTCATGTTGCTGGTTAAGGTCTCTAATTTCAGCAGCATAGGCAAGGGGAGCTTTTTTCAAAAGATCATGCAGTGTTTGCTGTGTTGAGAAAGATGACAGTCATTCAAAGCTGAGAAGAAACAAGAGATATACCTGGAGTCCTTAAAACACCCTCTAGCAAGCTCCCTTATCTAGACAGAATAGTTTTCATTGTCAGTGCACTCAGCTTATGGTTAGTTTTTTTTTCCTTCCCTTGAAGACCCCCCTAAGCAGAGTTTTGCTACTAGACACACAAAGCAGAGATTAAGTATGGGAAACGGCAGCTAGACTAGGACTAGAACAGACCCCACAGCATGCATTTTTCTCTTCCTGCCAAGTATGGGAAAACCACTACAGGAAAAATGGACAGACACAGCACCAAGCACTTTACCAAGAAGATACAACATCACATCCCTGCTAATGGGAACAAAGGCTCCAATCAACATGCTTAGCAATGGTTCAGGTGTTTGTCACTACAAGAGAAAGCTCAAAATCCCCACCATCTAAAAAAAAAATTCAGCCGAAAGGAAATAATTTGCAGTTGATGGCCTCTCCTCTTCAATTTTAACAGCTTTGCTTCCCACTCCCTTGCAGTAGAAGACAGTTTACACTGGAAAGGCAACTGCAATGTATCAGACAAAGTACTGAGAGACAGAACTGCTAAGCCTTCAACTACTTTGAAGCCAGGAGTAGCTTTAACACTGTAAGCCTTGATTTCCTTCCAGAGCTGTTACAAAAGAACTTGTTAAGAATCCAGATGTTTCTCTGGGCAGCAACTCCAGACAACAACAGGCATCAGGCAGTCTGCATATATGCCATCTTTTAAAACACAAATGGGTATAAAAAGCAGTCACAGACACAAGAGCTCCAGGTATTCTACACAATTCCCCAACACCTGTCCTTGTAGGGTACAACTGCTTGCTTTGAACTGTCTTGTGGAAGTGACATATGGAGAAAAATAAAGTAATACAGTCAGCACAATTAGACCATTCCTGTCTCCTAGAAACTGCGAAGGGACAAAGTACATCTAACAAACCAGGCGACAACATTTAGAGCTGTCCCAGTTCTGCAAGTGGCTTGACCCAGTAATGTTCAGATGAAATCAGCTCTCTTGATTTCCTCTACACATAAATAGCCATGACAGTTTGTAATTCCCCCTACCATTTCATTGACAAAAATGATGTTTTAAAGCAAATCTCTACAATTCTGCTTCTCCCTCTTTTCCTCCCCCAAAAGCAAACTTAAACTTTTTCTGGTAACTGCAGCTTTCAGCAGTGAGCTCACCTGATAGTGCCTTCTCCCTGCATTATCCCTACTGTCCCAGGTTCAAACAACTGGGCACTGTCCCTGCTCAGAGAAGTGGTAGAAAACATACTGCTTAAATTGCTACCTAAATCAGTGTTACCACTGACCCTGTAATCAGCAGAAATAAAGTGAAAATAGCAATATCAGGAAATTTTGATGAGGAAAATCTTCATCAAAGAAATCAAGAACTGTGAGAGTTGTGTGATTCACTATGAACTGTACCTGATTCAATCGTCTTTTCCGCAACTTCTGCAGTGTTCGGTCTGAAGTGAGCACTTTGGAACTACTGTGAGCTTCAAAGTATTCCTCCACCAGGTTGCCCTACAAAAGGACAGCAAGATCAGCAACACTCCTCCTGCTATCAAGCTACCCTCTCCCTAAGATGGCCAATATGAGACATAAAGCAAGGATGAATAGAAAGACAGAAGATATTTGCAAAAATAGCTTCTATAGCAGCATTCTGCCAAAGCCAACCTAGTCAGATGATTCTTTCCTCAAGAGAGAGGCAGAAAAGAGATTTTGAGAGAAATAACATAACAGTAATTCTTAGGTGGTGTGGGGATCCCTGGTGCTGGAAGGAAGTAAGACAATTAAGCTGAACACCAAGCCAGAACAGTAATGTGTGCTCCTTTTGGTGCTACAGGAATCAATTTCTTCATCCTGTCTCAATACAAGGTCTCCTGCTCCATGGACGTCTTAGACTTCTCCTTCTGAAGCTGCTAATGCTACAAACTGGATTAGCACACAGGTTCACATGATGCCTGTCCAACAGGGATTATGCAAAAGTACAGCAAAGGCCAGCCCAGCTGGTCTGATCTGAAATGAGTTTAGCAGTTCTTCCCCACAGTCAGGTGTGGTCACTAACAGCTTATTGTCACTATAGATCCCTTCATGTTTGCTAGCTCAGGGGTTTATTTTCGCACACTCACCATCTTTTGATCCTTAATTTTTTTCGCTAGGCTGTTTCTGGGAGGAGGTGTAGATGCAGCCTTAGTTTTTCCCGGAGTTTTTTGACTTGATAAAACAATGTTGACTTCTTTCTGATCTTCCTCATCCTCCTCCTCTGAGCAAGAAGCTGAATACTCACTCTCACTTTCTAAATAGGGATCTGGAGCTAGAGCATAATTTTACAGTTAAAAGCTAGGAATGACTTCTTACACAGAACTCCTTTTGCACCATCTCACACACATTCTCTAGATGTTTTTCAAGCACATGAATCCTAAATATATTCACAGAAAGGTAAAATCAATGCTTAGGAGAACTGCAAACACAGATGGCAATTTCTTTTGCAGTTCTAGAATCACGAAGTATTGTTAAGTAAAGCTTGATACCTTGATACCAGCTAAGAAACATAATCATACCATAGAAAGAGACTAAAAATGGACAATGGAATTCCCTATTTCTCTTAGCATCTCTATGTCAGTTTTCCCAAATGCCAATTATGCAGGCTGAGTATCCTCTATGTCACACTCTGCAAAACAAAGTTGTAGAAAGATACCTCTGTTAGCACTGCTGAATTGAAGAGCACCGACAAAATCTGGCTCAGTCTTGGTCTCTCAACACAAAAGAAATAGAAGATGGAACACCATGTACTAAACTCTCCACTGCATTCATTCTGAGCACGTTTAGCCAATTGGTTACTGGAAATACTTTGACATGGATGTCCCAGCCATCATCAAAAAGTTTTATGCCTGGTTCAAGCAATTAGGCCACATTAAATGTCAACATAAGTTCAATTACTCAAAGTTTTGTCTCTTTTGATCATGCTACTGAAGTTCCGTAACTTGGTGCTTCTAACCCTTCCAACTCCTCACCTTAGCAGCAATCAGTTGTAGGGAGAAGGTCTACCTACATTTCCTTAAGGACATTTCTACACTCTCTGCAGCGTGAATCAGGTTGTTTTAGTCACACTGCTACCACAGACAGAAGCTCAACAGGAAAACTCTCTCCCTTGAACACAGTGCTTCACTGACTGTGAGAGCTGACTGCAAAGGCTGATCTTTACCTGCTAGTCTCTTTCTGAGTCTGCAAGGTGTGGTGGACACAAATTCTTTCTTTTTACTCTGGAACAGCAAAGAAAAAACATGCATTAGAAGAAGAAACATCTCTCTCCTTTAAACAGCCCTCTGCCAAGCAAAGACAGGTTACATTTCCAAACTATTTCAGCCCACATGAAATTGGGAAAGCAGACAAAGTTAAGTATGGAGAGTTCTTATTTTGACATTCAGAGGGAGACAGGATCAAGCTCGAAAAGGGGCTTAATTCTTTAACCTCAAGATGGAGGGTAGAAAACTGTGAAACCTCCAACCACAGCGCCAATCTTGGCTCCTCAGAAGAGTCCAACCAAAGCAATGAAAAACTGGAAATGCTTCAGTCCCCACAGCAGTCACTTTCCACATCATGCTGTCTACTCAAAGTCATCTGGAAGTCCTCTATGAAAACAACTACTAGAATGACAGAAGACCACTCAGGATACTAAGCCCAGAAGAAGTACAGCAAAGGAACCAGAGCTGCCTTGGCTCATCAAGTCGTAGTGGCACATCTTCCTTACCCATGTGTAAAGCACATGTTTGACTCAGACACTGGATCAAGTCTGCAATACTTAGGAAACACTTTTGTTGATCCTGACAAAGTGGATGTGAAATCATCAAGGAGTGAATATGGCATCCCCAAACAGCATGTCTTTTTCAGGTGTATCTCATCCTGGAACCTTATACCAGAAAAGCTGTGCATACATTTCTGCTATGATGCTGTACCATTTTAAAAAGCCAACTCTTTCACTCTATAGCCACAACTGGCAGTTCTGGACTGTATCTCTCTGTAGTGTCATGAAACACAACATCAACTTACATCTGCCCATTATCCCAATTTATTTTTTATAAACAAATGGTAAGTAAGAAACTGAACAGCATTGCAGCTCTTGAACTCCTGTTTTAACAGCATTTCTTACAATTAGGGCTATTTCTTCCTTTAGTGAGAAACTGGAAAGCTATGAGTTTAACTGTGTATTAGGGGGTTGTCTAGCATCCTCACTTGTGTGATTCAAGGAAGTAGTTTCCACTCATGCTAATTAAGCTGTCAAACCTACTATTTGCCCACTGACTCCCAACCCCATAGTCCTGATTAATGGTTCTCACTTGAGTTACTCCTGTCTGGTTGGAATAGAAGAGACATCTCTACTGTGGATTATGCTTTTCAAGGTCCTTTCTTTCCAAAACTGTAGGAATTGGCCAGTTCAAGTTTCTCAAGTGGGGAAAAAAACCCAGACACAAAATCCAAACAATGTGAAGTCATCACTCACCCTCTGCTGCACTTTGTTTGAACTTGAACGTTCTGAAAAGAAAGAAAACAGCATTGTACAGAGTATTGCATATTTTCAACATGGCGGCACAAGGTGGTCCATTAGATAAACAGGCATTCACTATTCCAAGGTACACTGCACCAGAGTATCAGCTCCCTGGATGGTTAATCCTGTGAGGGAAGCCTCTAGTTCCTCACAGGTAGGCAAGGAGAGAACAAAGAGAGTTGCTGAGAGGAATGGGTTAGAAGTAGAAGACTGGCAAGGAGAGTTGTAAATACGCTCAAGTGACCACGCAGCTGGGGATAGCAAAGACTCAACTAGCAACGTAGAAAAAAAGATACACCATGTCTATTGCTGTTTACCCTGTGTATGCTTTGAGAAGTAAAACATCTGTGTATAGATAACGTGGGTGCTTGGTAGGCCTGGAGGCACCCTAGCAGACAGGCTTGAGCGCCCTGCCCTGGTACAGAGAAGATCAGAACACAGTGAAGATCACAGCATGGGGGAAAACCACACATGTACAAAACCACTGATAAACCAGTGTGAACAGCAGGCTGGTGATTCTCTAGCACTGGACCAATCTTAAGGGTGCCTGCATCTCCACTAAGTGCCTACATCTCCACTCATGTGCCTCTGCCCAGGTGCTGCTTCGGGAACATAATAAAAATAAATTTATTCTTTGCATTCTGGCTCTGAGTTTGTGGTGGCTCCAGCAGCCTGCCTGTATCAGCTCACAAAAGTCAATGTTACTACCACAGAAGGCAGCTTTTAATTTGTGGTCACAGCTTTGGGAGGCCAGGAAAGAGGAAGAGACTCCAGCAGGAGGAAAGAGGCTGAAAAATGAGCTAATGTTCTCTCCCTGAGCACATCAGACTCCATTTCTGAGCACAAATGCACATGCTCTTGCCAGTGCTGCCCTGCATTGACTTCTCCCATCTGTATTTCTCCCTGCAGCACCAGGTATTAAATATTATATAATAAAGTATGAATTTACACATGAACACCCACACAGTCCTACCCAATTGGTGTTTAACACACCAGCCCAGCTCATAACTCTCTCAAGCGCAAGTATTTCTGTTGAACAGAGAGGAAGTTGTTAAACGTCACAGCAATAGATGAGAAAGAAGTTCATGTTTCCTCTACAGCAGCAGGACAGAAGAAGAGACCTGACAGCCGGGTGAAGCACAGGCCATGCACATTAAATAGTTCAGCCTACGGCTTTAACCTGACTAAAACACTCAAGCATGACAGAAGCTGGAACTCAAGCACCCACTCTACCACCCAAATAGAAACATAATCCCCATTCACTCAGTTCCAGTTCTCCAAACCATCACAGGACTTACTGCTGCTTTGAGGGGTTTTGGCCATCTTCTCAGAGCACTTGGAGTGATCAGGTGCCACCTTCTGTTCTGGTGTCTGGGCTAATTCAGAGGCTGTAGGAAATAGGGGGAGGGGAAGGAAGGACATGTCAGGTACAAAACTTCCAGCTCTGGCTAGTCAGAAATGGAGCCATAGACCTGAAATGCTCTCTACATATTAATTCCCTAGCTATTTCAGGAAGTGAACCAGATATTTCTATTTTTTTCTAATGGTGGCTGTAATCCTCAGCAAAGATTTTCAAAGGCTGAGCTCATCAGTTAATTAATTTTACAAATATGGCCAATGCACTGGCAGAGCACTTTTTGCTCCCTGGGAGACCACATGTCTTTGAATTAGAGCAAGGTTTGATCAGGCTCACTTAGTCCTTTAAGACTGCTCAGCTGGACATAATGGATCATCAGATATAGCGAACACATCAGTTCCCCAGGAGGAACTATTTACCTGTGTCTTCTCCTTATCAGTACAAGCTGAAGCTAAGTGACTGATCTAAATATGAAAGGTCACCATATCCTGCTAACAGTCCCTAGCACTGTATGACCAACAGCCTATTCCATGGAACAACACTGAGACTAACAGGCTGTCATTGTATGACTTCCCTCAGTTTCCAAACTGAGTCAGGGCTCCAGGAGGGAGCACCAGTGAAACCTACCCTGCTGCAGAAGGAGGTATAAGATAGGAAACACACAACTTCCCAAGACACAGCAGAAACTAAGAGGTACCAGAACCAGTTTCTGTATAGTGATACAGTAGAACGATCCCTCTCCCTCTGATCATCCTTTGTAGGATGCATCATTAGCTGTGACAAATAAACACTAAGGAAGTTCGTATGGTGCTGGACACACAAAGACTCTTCAAGTAAGAAAAAACAGTGACAACACGGCTCAAACATCTTATTTAAACCAAAACAGTCCACCCTCTCTGGAACTGCCATTTTCTTCTTGCTTCTCTTAAGCCCGCAGAGAAAATACGAGCAAAACATACCCAGCTCTGCCATTTTACTGGAGCGTTTGGGAGTCTGGAATGAGTAAACTTCACCACCACTTATATTTGAGCCATTTCCCACTGGATCTGTGAAAAGAAATGTTACTCACAGCTATTTTAAAAACCGATAATATTCCCAACCTGAGGAAGATGGAATGCAACATTTCACTATTTGGCTTTATATTGCAGGTGTTACAAAACAAATATCATAATAAAATCCTAGAATCATAATCTTCTCTTCTACCTTTTTCCACAAGCACAACCAGAGCAGACTGAGCCCTCAAAAGCAATTTCACCAACACTGTACAACCCTAACACTGCAAGTATCTCCTGAAGTCAGAGCTGTGTTAGGTTTTCCCCTGCTAATACCTTGGGCACACAATCCAAGAGCAGCAACATAGCTCTTCTCTTCCAGGATCTCCTGAGCTTCGTTATCGGAAATACTCTCAAGCTTCTTCACAAATCTCTTCATACTGACACTCAGCTGAGCCTTGTCCTTCCGTACTTTAGTACCTAGAATTGCAACAAAAGCTTTAACCTCGTGCTGTTTCATTATTTCTACTGCAGTAGTATGCAACCACCCGACTTAGACACCAGGTTCTTATTATGCAAATCACTAAACAAATTCAACGGTGAGATGTCCTGCTAAAACAACAGCTGGTCAGTAGCTGACCCCACAGGCATTCATCCCTCCTTCACCACAAATGCTGGCTCCTGCAATCCATGAGGGCAAGACCCCCCATTTCAGCGATCACCATCTCCACAGTTTGGGAAAAATGACAGTGACTCACGCGTTACAGTATCAAATTGCATGCAAAGGGGATGGTACTTGTCAACCCTTATCTTTCCTAGAGAAAGGGAGCAATTAGAAAATACCTTGCCTGTAGGCTGTCAGTACACTCATGGGAGAATTTAGGCTGAGACCCCTCTGGAGACCGTCTGCATGACCTTCTGCTCAAAGCAGGACCAGCAGTGAAGTCTGATCCGGATGCTCCGTGCCTTGTACTGGCAAGTTTTAAGCATCTCCACAGAGGTTCCCCACCTTAAAAGTTGTCAGAACTGCTGCAAAACACTCCTATAGCAAGCACCTGGAGCCTCGTTCCGCTTTGACTGTGCGAGTGTTTAACCGCGTCAGGCCCGAAGAGCTCCCCAGCTCCCTGTGCCGCTTCCCTGGCACCCGGTACACGCTGCTGCGGGGGGAGCTCGTATCGAGAG
>NW_008235977.1:402968-445252 GCF_000691975.1 Corvus brachyrhynchos | reverse complement strand
GCATCCCCCATACGGAAACAGCCCCGCCCCCACCAGATCCCCCTCACAGTTCCCTGGGGAGAACTCCCCTCACGGCCCGTCCAACCCTCACCAGCGTGAATCACACTTTTAAATCCAGCAATTCACAAAGTATTAATTTCTTTTCAGAAGCAGCACAATATTTATTTAACATCTTTATATATTTATATATATATATAATTTTTTTCTGCATTGCAGATTGTGTCGCGTTTTATACATCTCTATTTACAATGATTTAAAATAATTATATTTCTTCTCTGGCAGGTATTTACAAAGTCAATAGTAACTACATTTCACATTTCAACAAGTCAACAGCATGAACCAGCTCAGTAAGACAGTTTAAGATAATGGCTTACATGCACCAATAACATGATCTTCAATATGTGCCTTCTTCAGGACTAAGAATGAAGACTTTCCCTGGTCCCCAGGTTAAAGGACATCATACAGCAGAGGTCATAAAAAACCTGTTTGATTTAGTCCTTCACCAGTACCGAATCTTGAACATCTGGGGTTCATACCAGCAAGCAACGCTATGCTGGTGAAGAGGGGCTCCCACCACCAATCCATGTCCTTTTGCCTAGCCTCTGTGTCCACAAGAAGTGGGCTACGTGCTGTTTATGCTCCTTCTATGAGATTACATAATGCTAAAGTAGTAAAAATCCTCAGAAACCTTAGTTCAGAGAAACAAACCTGGTATGACGAAAAAAGTAAGAAAATAATCTTTTAACCCTTGCAGAATGTTTCTTTTTGCTAGTAAAACAGAGAGCAAATCCTGTATTCTTACAAGGACGAAAACAGATCAAAAAACTCATTGTCAAGTACAGGAATTACAAATTTAAAAAATGCAGCATGGGGTATATATCAATTTAGTTGTTGGGGTCTTTTAATAGCAAATAAAAGCTACCATAGTAAATCTAAAATGTATTAAGAGTAGCTGATTATTAAAAATCTTTATTAGCTTTTTCCTGGAATCTTCAATATGAAAAAAAGTGTTAAATGACTCAGTTTTATTTAATCATATGGTATTTGTCCATAAATAACCAGCTAGTAATATCCACCCCTAAAGTATGCACTATGTGCAAGAAAACAGAAGTCTTGTTTCAAAGTAATCATTGAACACTGACACACACACACACACCACACACCCCAGTACTAAGAATCTATTAATACTTTGACATGTTGATTTATCCTGAGTGATTGTTAACTCACATCTACTGTATACTTGAAGCCACAAAGTTTTTACTACTTGCATTTTTCATAAACTAATAACATGAAATTCTAGCACAACAACAACTGTCTGAACAGAAAGAACAGTGTCAATAGCCAGTATTTCTGTTACTTCCAAGTACTTGTTTTAGAACTAAAGGTAAAAGGTTGCTCTACTTTTTCTGTTTTGTGATCAGTTCTGGGGAGGATGAGGACTCAAACACATAGGATTCACTATTGATTTGTAAGGAAGTTTCCATGACAAAGCACCATAGAGACATTTTACCAGCAGATACTTCTAAACAAAAATCTCCCCTGACCATTTTACCTTCTATAATCAAAACCTGTGAGAATTCTAAGCCACATTTTAGAGCAATTTAAATTTTGGCTCCTGAGAAGATTATTAATCACTCATTAAAAAACTGTATCAGAATGCAAAGACAGTCTTCTCTAAAATTGTTTACATCTTACACACTGTGAAACACTGGGAGCTCACCACCAAGTAGCTGGTCAATAAAACTTGATCTCATCACTCTGCTCATCATGCACAAGCTAAAATATAGGGCAACATTTTAGTGTACAAAGTTTTAATATACATCTGTTCCCATCAACAGCTCCTCACAGGAATACCTTAGTAATCCTTTATGATAGAAAGGATAATATATGGACCCATTTTAAATTCAGCTGGTCCCTCAGATACTACCTTTGGTAAAATCCGATGAACACAGTTGAAAAGAAAAATCAGGGAGAGGTATAGCCTAGAGAAAAATAAGTAAAAGCATGGAAGCAAAAATTGTATTTTTTTAAAAATTAAATCTCAAAAAGAGATTATTAACATGGGACAGATTTTTACTAAATCCTTTTCTCGAAGCTGTAAGGTACCCTTAAGACTTGCACAGCTTACTTCTGAACGTTTAATGTCACAGGCCTTGACACTTGACAAACTCACTAGGCAAGTTTATCTAAAATGGTTGGCTGTTGTTTTAAAATCTTGTTCCAAGATTTAAGTAAGATTTCATAACGACTATGTGGAAAACCTTGTATCAGTCTTGCAAAATCCACTTACTGTTTTCAGGAACAAACCAAGCTGCTCACAGCTCACCATCATCTTCCACAATTGTAGAAGAAGCAGGCAAGTATTTTGTCTCTTCAGCTAGTCATGACATAAAAATTTTGACAGACTGATACATGTATTTGCTAGCACAACACCCATGTCATGATTTACAACCCTGAATCACCTACAGAAGAGCTTTCAACAACAAAGTTTATCCAAGTGCCAGTGAGGAAAAAACAAAAATAGTGAACAGAGATTAAGGCCCATATGCTAGAAACAAATAGCATTTCAAATACTGAAGAAAATACAAAATATTGAAAAATTATATAAATCAAGAATGCAATACAAGTACAAAGGAGCTAGCTTGTTTGCTTAGCATGCTTGAAAAGGAGTGATATTCTGCAACTTTTGTCCTGCTATCATCCTAAACAAGAAACTGAAATAAAAGGGGCATGTTTACTGCTCTGATGAAAACTATTCTTGTAATATAATGGTTGTTACAAACGACACCTAGCTAATGGCTTTAATGGTTATATTAAACATGCCAAGGTAGCAATATCTTTGGCAATGAGAGAATTTAAGGATGAGGTTATTAGATCTACTAACATCAAAGTACTTTTGTTTTGTGTGCAGCACATACATTTCATTCAAACATAATCCATTATATTTTCCACACCTCGTCTAGGATTATGAGCACAGTTCCTATACTGTACAGCTTGATTTTTATGATTTTATTCAAAAAGTTATTCTTGGTTCTCTCTTAGTCTTCAAATTAATTTAAATTTGTAAGCCGAGATAAACAAAAATGTCTGATTTGTGACCAAAGTTAAAATGCTGAACACTTAAAGGAGATAGCCATTGGTTCATGATAAAATAGGACAAGTTCAAACTCTTAGGTTAAAATACAGCCATAGCATAGAATTATCTATTCCAAAATTAATTTTTCAAAATATAATTCTCTGAACATGTTATACATTAAATATTGAGGAAAATTTCCCTGGAGCTAAAATTTTCCAAGAACACTAATAAACTTCATTAAAGAAGTAAAACAAACCACACAGTATCTGAAGACAAAAAGCAGTTAGAGTTGGGGTCACCTTACTGCAGAGTAGCTTTACCACCACTAAGATGCAGGTTTCCCCCTTAATCTTGAAAAATACGTTCCTATTTACATACAGTATACACACAGTTGAGGCAATTGATTGTCAACACGTGACAAATGTATGTACCTACTCACACACAAGTAAACCTCACATGGTGAGAAAAAACCCTGTCCCAGTAAACTCCAGTATTCATAAGTAGTGCAAATAAATACTTTGTCAGAAAACACTTCTTTTTTCTCACTATTTTGATGACTTTAATTGTGTTAAAGCTAGCAGGAGTATGTTGGAAATGCATTTAAGACCAACACACTTGCAAACTACAAATACTAGATCTAATGCTTACTGGCTGCAACATGATGTTCAGCATTACAGAATGAAGTATGCTGTTAAAAAACTTCAAATTTGTATCAGAAAGGGTGTTCAAAGAAATCTGCACTATAGATGGACAGTGATATGGAAGTATCCATTTTAAGAATTTTTCCAAATGAAAACTAAAGGGATAATACAGCAATTTAAACTGTCATCTTGCAACATTAATTTTAATAAGTATTTTTACTTCATCACTTTGCTCTCTGCAGGATGAAAATATGGTTCACCTTCAAACACCTTTCAACCAAAAAGTTGCTCACAATAAATCCCTGAAAAGGATAATCAAGCTAGAGCTCACAATCCAAACATTTTGTATTTCCTTAAAATTACAAAGCCCAACAAAAATGAGTTCCAAAATGGCAGCATATTGTGATGCGTATCAAGGACTATTTCATTTTTCCCTGCTGAAGTATATGTATACATCAGAATATAGTATCCACCCTTCCTCACCTAAGAATTGCATGTATGTGCATGCATGCACACACAGAGGGAAAAATCATAGTGTTCTGCTTCTTGTCCTTTCATAATGCTCCAGTTGCACTGAAACAGTGCAAAAATCTAAATCTAGTGCCTCAAGTACCAAATGTTCTAAAAGAAGAGACAACAGAGTGAATTTAGGATAAGGAGGTTTGATTTAAGTCTAAACATTTGTCACAGGTGTCAGAAAATTTAAGTATGTTTTGTACTTTGTTTAGTATTTAGCTTATATAATCAGAAAACCAGCAGATTATTCCCTCCACCCATATCCCAGACACTTCTAATTTTATTTCTGCCACAGTACTTTGAAATGTACTGAACATAGTGTATAAAGATTTGCTACGATCTTGACACACCTTAGCATAGTTTGAGGCACATCTAGAAGCAGTAATGATAAACATGATACACAGCACAGCAGAGCCTGTTACTACAGCTGGTGTAGATACTAGTGATGACTTGATTTGTAAGGTAAATGTTAAACAGTAGTTGGCTAAAAAACAAAACAAGCTCCCACAGCTGAAACACTGCACTAAAAGGGTAATTTTGAGAAGTCCCATATGTACCACATCAGCACATAGAAAACATGGGGGTTTTTTACAGGGATAAATTTGAACTCTTTTTAAAAAGACTGATATGGAATAGGTATATATACACAAGAACAAACCAAAATACAATAAATGAAACCATAACAAAAGGCACATGATCAAAATGAGAACTGTAAGAATATCTTAAAAGGTAGTTTGACTGAGGTTTTTGCCAATTTGAATTAACACATGTACATTTGACTTCCCTATCTGAAGCCAGTAAAGCTGTCTCACTTTCCTGAAATATTTTTAATAGTGTGGGACCCCACACAAAAAAACAGCTTTTAAAAAAAGGTTGTAAAATTTGACCTGATGCCAATTTAAGTGTCCTAAAACTTCTGGAGGAATGCATATAATGGCAAACATAGAATGTAGAGAACATTGCTAATGAACAACTTTACTTTCTAAAATACTGAAATAAAGTCATTCTTAGAAAGTTAGCTGACACTCCTGACCTTTTCTTTCCCAAATATTTAAGCAAATTTCCTTTTTGATAGTCTCTGCAAAGTATAAACTTTGTACTTCCAGTCATGACTTACCTACTGTCTCCACTAGAAAAACTTTATTTTATAAAGAAGAGTTTAACCATATATAGCTTTTGGCCTTTTAACAGAAATGTAAGCCTTGTAGCTTCATCTCAGCTTTGCTTTAGCTCCATCTGTGTATGACTGGTGGTCCGTAAAAATTAATTTCCATTTAGAAACTGTCAAGTTTTTTTTCTGATGAGTCTATTTACTCTTTAACTGAATTTTTACATCAGATGCCACTAAATTCACTTTATGAATGAATGATATGAGGACTAGGCTACCAAAGTGACTCATCAAACCACAAAAACCCCTTCAAATATTTAACTGAATTTTAATGTAAATTTGAAAAAAAAAGTTCTATTTGAAATAAAGCTTACAAAACCCCCCAAAAAATCCCCACCAAAACCAACTATCAGCAATACCACACCATGTCATTCATTGTTCTGAGCGTCTTAAAGACTATCATTCAAAGAGAGCCTGCTATTTGTAACTGCTTACATTTATCCTTCACAGTGACAGCGAAACCAAAGTTCCCATATAAAATTTGTAACTCTTTCCTGCAGATTTACGGGTTGTAAACTTCAAGGATATCATACAGGACTTAAGCAGAGAGGATGAACTTTTCCCCCTTTTCTATCAATCCAAAAAGAGATACAGAGAGACAGAGAGAGAATGCCAAACATTCTCCTGTGTAACTAGAAATGTGCTTCTAAGCAGTGTCCTCTAATGTAAGTACCAGCCAGTGCCCATACACCAGTCATATACATTCAAGGCTTGGCTCAATGGCACGAGTTCTGAATATTCTAGAGTAGGGCCAATTCACAAAAATAAGAGTTAAAAAAATTCAAAAGATTATATATACCAAGGCCATGAAGTGTGATCCTTCCGGGCAAAAAAAAAAAGGACTGTCAGTACCCCTTTGCACAAATGGCATTGCTAGAAAAGCATTTCACATTGAAGCTTCAGTACTTCTTGCAAACTATTGTCTCTATCCCTGAGACAGCACCTTGAGAGTATGGTCTGTCTGGACTGCAGGATTCCTGAAATGACTCCATGATTGAATTCAGGGACATTGAGAAAGCAGCTGAAAGGGGTGGGGGTGTCCCAACAGCCATGATACTAAAGAAAGCAGCCTGAGAAATACTCTTTACCCGAATACACCTTTCAATTCGGTGATCAGCACCTCACAACAACAACAGCAACAACAAATATGAAAGCAGAGCTAGCCATTATTTCCTGGGGAAGAAGTGTTTCCTTCCCACTTACAAACCAAATTGCTTTAACAGTATGGTGGTGTCTAACGTTTAGTCTAAATGCAGAATGACCCTGTGTCCTGGAGGGGAAGACATGTAACATTACAAATGGCTACAACGCCATTAGAAGTGCATTGTAACCTACATTATCAACCTAGAATCCTCTCTCTGAGGGAAAACAGCTTCTTAATATGCATGTCTCAGTTGCTGAACATCAAAAGCTTCTGGGATGAGAGACTGGGGGCAGTCAAGAAAAAACCACCCTCGTTTTAATGAAAAAAGTGCTGTAGGCAGCCAGGAGCAGCAATGACAATCCCCTCCTCAGAATTGATTGCACAGACTCAGAGAGGTCCAAAGTCACACTAGAATCTCTGAGGCACTCCTGGTTCTGAGAAAGACAAGTCAGGATCCAGTAGTCTTTGCAGTACTGTAGACCAAGAAAACAAACCCGTTTCTATTTCTTAACAAAGCCAAAGCATCATCTCATAGGGATCACATTCACCATTTCCGCCGGTGTCTCCAGTCTCACAGTGTTGAAATGGGACTGATCAGCCTACGATGGATTGCACATCACCCAAGGAGAAAGAAAGGCATGGAGAAAGGCATACAGTACATTATATACTGCTTCACAACCATGTTTACAAGAGGGAAAAAGGATGAAGGTGAGGGAAGAATTATTGCTGTTTCAGTAATACAGTATGATAGCTAAACCAAATCAAACAAGATCACAACAGTCAGTATTTTCACACTGTGGGATGATGGTTCATGTTTTGCCTAAGGACGAACTTGCCAGGGATTAAGGGGGAAGAGGGAATACTAAGGAAGGGAGTAAAAGTTACACCTGGGATATCAGCTGCATATTGAAACTTGGAGATCGAGACTGCTTGGTTAGGGGAGCTCCTGGGGAAAGGAGATCTTTACCTTCCCCAGCTTGGCCTAGTCGGTCCTCCTGTAGGCTGATAGTTGAAAACCGATTGGTGTTGCCAGCTGCTAGATTGGTAAAACCCTCTGTACCAGCTCCAACACTGGAGCCTGCCTGACTGCCATTCACATAGTCAAATGATTTACTGGAGGAAGCACTGGCGGTCCTGATCAGGCCCAGACTGTTGGCTTTTGGCACCACCTGCCCAGCAGGCAGGCTGAGGTGTTTCTTAGTAGGTGTCATCTCAATTATATCTCCATCCAGGTCAGTGGATTGGTGCGTGTACTGCTTTCGAGCTACTGAATCTCGAGGGCTCTCATTGGATTTTGCTGCAGAAGAGGTTTCTTTCTCCTTAGCAGAACGCCCACTTGCTGTTTTCCTTAAGCTGCCCTTCTGGGATACAGAGGATAGAGGTTTGGTCCCTGCTGGCTGGCTGCTGAGGGAAGCTCCCGATGAAAATCCTTCATCGGGATCATTAAGGTTCACAGACTCCTCTCTTCCGTTTACACCTTCTGCATCTATTAAGAAAAAAAAAAAGCAACCAAAAAACCCCCAAACGAATCAGAACACACAGAATGCATTCAAGTTACATGAAGACAAAGATGTGCACAGAATATCAAAACAAACCTCATTTGCTAATCCACTTGGATTTGCTAATCCACTTGCTTAAATATTTTTGGATTCTCAGCCAATAATTTTCCTGCCATATTTAGCAGAATAAGAGTCTAACAATTAGTGCTCCCTGAGCTTGATTGGCCTTTCATCTATAATACTTTTATCAGTCAAAATATTGGTCCCAAACTTTGTCAACAAGAATTGGAACCCATTTGGTTAACTGGTTTTAGCTCCATTTGCAGATACTTGCTACCCATTCTCCTACTACATGCTGTTAAAAAAGACAAACCAAAATGAACCCACCACCTTTTCAGGCTATTTTTATCCTGTTTTAAGGCAAGATCTAAGGATCTCTTCCAGTCAGAGTAAATTCTGGTGAGTGCTCAGCAAGCTTCGGAACTAGGCTACTTCCTAGGCTAGCAATCACAATGTTCCAACAGAGGTAGAAGGCTTCTGCTGTGTGTAGCTGGCACTTAGAACAATGTAACTATACTTTCTATTGGAGATTAACCTAATTCCTAATTCTCTCTCCTCCAAAATTCAATCCTCCCTGCGTTCACAGAAATCCCATCCAGGTGCTTCTACCATATTTGCTTTTATCTCAATGTCTGCATTTTTCAGAGGGAAAAAAAAAAAGGCAACTCTTGTATTAAGAGAAATTTAATCTCTGAAACACTTCATGTTATAGACAAGGCACTGTGCTTTTGACTGGAACCTCAAAGAGAAAATAAAAGCCTTACAATATCATTTCTTAAATCCTTACTTTCAGGCCTATATGATTAGGGCCGCACACAAGTACTTTTTTCTTTTAATCATATTCCAGTCTTTTTCTAAGCTCCAAGTACTCAAAAGAAGTTACTGTTTTAGTAGAAAACTGAGCAGCATTCAAATTTCAAAACTGAAAATTGAGCTAGTTTTTGCTCCATGTATCTCATTTCAATGAAAAAAAGGCATACATTTCAACCATGTTGGCAGAAAAGGAGTCATTCAGGCTATAAGAATTTTGCTTTTCTTTGTAAAAGCTGTAGAGCCTGATTATTTGCAAGAAATAAAGCCACTGTGGTGCTCTACTGTTAAGACTGTTCGACCCAGCTTACCTCCAAGCAAACCTGTTTAAATCCTTTTTGTGGAATGGGAAAAACATGGCAGCAACTATATGAGAGAGTCTAATATTTGAGTGGAAGCTCATCCTGTCATGCTGTTAGCTAAGGAACGTTTTACATCATGGCAAACAGAACAAAGTTTTCAGTGGTGTTGTCACCTCTGTGTAGCCTGATTCAACTTCATGTTTCTGATATGTAATGCAAAACCAAACTTTACAGGGAGGTTTCATTACTCCGCTATACATTTACTACTTTTGTTCAGGAAACTTTGCCTTGGCATATCCATTACTGTGTATCAGCTTACAAAAGATACTTAGACATCTCCAAATCCGACCACTCTCAGCCTCTCTCAAAACAATGCAATGAGAGATGATTCTGTAGTTTTCTATAGCTCTGTTTGACTCAATAGCCTCCCAGAAGGGGAAAGGTAATATAGCTCATGCTACTGCAGTCTTCCTTCCTTGGTTAAGCCTTTAGCCTTAGAAAAAGAAGCTACTTAGGTTCCCAGGACAATTATTAAAATGAAGGGTGCGTTTATTTGCTTTAACTTCCTGTAACCATATTTAAAATGCATATACTTTCACTACTTCCTGTCCACCCTGTTTGGTCAAACTAGGCCTTCATCTTCTCCTTGAGACATACCTGTCTTTTCTTACACTAAACAGTGATATATTTTATGCAAAATCCACATTGACATTCCCCCCTCCAACCTTCCCACACACAATCAAAGGTACTGATAAAAATCAGACATTACTGGAACATACCAAAAGCAAGACCACTTTTTCAATTAACCAACATTTATGTTTCTTTATATAATCATGCAAAGCTGGATGAAAGCATGTTTGGTTACAAGCAGCAAGAGAAGCAGCTGAAGCCCCCTCTCAAGCCCTTCTTATTCAATAAAAAAATGTGGAACTTGTAAGAAGGTATCTCCAGAAAACACTGCTAAGTTTTTTATTATTACAAGAACATTAGTAGTTTTCAAAGTTTATGTTAAAACATTACTGAGTAACAGGATGCTAAAGCACACGTTCCTATTCAGGGAGAGTGAAGCAGAATAGTTACACTGGAAAACTGGCATTTTATCCACAGGATTTAAAGACAAGACTGAGAGGGGTTGTTGCAAGCTTTTGGATGCTGCAACTATACAGAAGCCCAAGCTGCTCAGCAGTGCTCGAAAATGAAGAAGATAGAGAAGACAACATGCAAGAGAATTTCTGTCTAGTCAGACCCACATACCTACAGAAGTTCTCAATGGGATTAAAGTAAATCAGCAAACACATTCTTTTCCTAATGTATCTTATTTTTCCTCTAAAAGCTGCCCTCAGAAATAATAAAAAAAGTTTGAGTCCTTATATACTCTGGGAAGAAAAACAGGATGATGTAACAACAAAGTTCTCTCTTTTTTTTTTTTTGTTTGTTTTTGTTCCAATAGACCAATAAGATAATTTTAAAAGGAAACAAAAACTAAGAGTCTACTCCTTTCCAAGTACTCTTTATTTTCAGGCCGAAAGAGAAAGAGACTGTGCAACCCAACAGAAATTGTATCCACTGCACTACAGTGTGTATTCAGGACATCTGTCCCCAAATAATTTGCTATTTGTGAATATACCCAAGTAGTCCTGCAGATACAGACTCAGTGTTCTCCTCTGACCCAAAATAGTGCACATAACCACAGCTGCAACCACTCAGCAGCAGAATACCTTGTACAGCATTACTGAGTCATTCTTGAAGTCATGTCTTTTTCTAATCAAGGGGTCAAAACACCAATCTGAAGAAGGGATTTTATACATCTTTTTAAAATTACTTTTAGCATGTTTATCCTTCCTATATCTGAAGATTGAAAAGTCACTAGAAGTGATCAGTCTCTCCTTGTGCTGTTTGACATCAAACTGGTATTTATGAGAGGGAATTTTCTGGCTGAAACTTTCTGTGAAATCAGTGTCAGAAAACAGACCCCTGGATAAACACACACAATTCTATGTTGATAATCAAGCCAAACTCCCTTCCTTGGCTGTCTCCCAGATGCTATCAGCTGGAGAATTCAGTTTGGTCAAGAATGTAATTACATTGCTAATGTTGCAGAAGTAAATGGTATTCAATCCATTTGTATTGAAGCAGAGAATGTGGAATGATGCCTTATCCAGTAATATGCCCCATTATATCAATGGCTTCAGACAAGACTAAAATGCATCATCTTTGTCAACTTCCCTTCCCACTTCCTGTCTGTCCCAGAAGGTTCTCTGCAGCTCAGGACTTCTCTATATCCTTCAGGTCATGCACATGCAAAGAGTTATAAAACGGGGTAAGATCAAGTGAAAAGTGAATTTAAGAGAAGACAGGATCATTTACTGAGCATGCTCAAATTCATAATGCACCAAGTAGATTAGAAACCTGCACTAAATATTTTTATGCCACTTTTTCTACAGAAGCATGAAATCTTAATTAGTGCTTGATAGCAACTTTAAGTGTAATGATTCTGTGATAACATTACATTTAAGTCTCCGAATTATCCAGATTATTGTTTCCTGAAGAGCAAATCTGAAACCTATGTAGCTCATATCTGAATGTGCAAATAAATCTCACTTATGATCAACTAATGTCCTTATAGAGGCTGGAAACACCAAAGGAATGTTCACATGGAGAAGATGACTTAAGACAGGAAAGTACTTGAAAATATGTTTAGCCTAATCTATAAGAATTAATTCTCAGCTCTGAGGAGAAATCATGATTCAATTTCAGTATTTGAAACTACGTCTTTCATCAAGGAAATCATCTTGAAAATAGATGAACTTAAGCAAAAAAAAGTTCTACCACCTACTCTATCTGCTATTCTTGGCTGCAAAGCAGACCTATGAAGCCCTACAGCATTTGTGTGGACATCCCAACTGAGAAAGAAAGCAGTAATTGTTTCTGAAGTTTTTAAAAATATGACAACCTTATTTCTTCCTGAAAACACAAGCACTTTTTTGGTGCTTGTAGAGCAGCCAGCTCTAAATGAGTTGTACATATATGAATTTTCAATTACAGGATGACTGACAAATAAAACATCAGCAACTGCATACCTGTTTTAGATAGGCTTGACTTTTAATGGGAACAGGAAACTTCGTTCTTGAAAATTTAAAAACTGCAGACTAACAAGACACTACTTTAACTAAAATGTAGCCAAATCCATTTATAGTTGGTACTGTTGACTTTTCAGGACTAGATTCACATTAATCTGGTGCATATTTTTTCTTCTTAAAATCAGATTAAACATGCTCAGTAATAGAAAGTTTCCAAGCAATCTCAAAGCTCTTGGATATTACCCGTCTTTTTTTTTGTGTGTGTGCCATGCCAAGCAGTCTTTCACCACACAGATGCAAGCCCCAGGCCAGCCCACACAATAACAAAAGGTAGTTCCTGACCTGATGTTAGGTATATAGGGGATGTGTGTATTGCAAAGAAAGCTAATACACCCTGGGATAGCGGAAACACACACTAGAATGGAAAGAAGTTCTGCTTGGGGATAGGGAGCCAGGATCCTCCTCCAGCAACTGCCTCACTGACTTCTGCCTCCTCATCTCTGTCCTACCCTCTGTTGTGGCTGCTGCCAAGGTGGGCTCCGGGAAGCCATGCTCAGGGGTCCTGCGCATCAGCACCTCCCCCTCTTGCTCACGTTTGATCCCTAGGTCTGTGGAGCCGTGTTGGATCGGTGAGCCAGGAATGCTTGAGTCAGCCTCGATTGAGAAGTCAAAGCCATCTGGGATTCAACATATAACATTTTAGTGCTTGTCTATTCCTTTCTTGGCATCCCAACCCAGGCAGGGAAAATAGAAAGTTTATGCGGACATGGAACAGACACGAAACACTACCCATGCTTAGTTAAAAGTGGTGAGAACATCCACAGAAAGGGACAGGTGGGCTGTACTGTAGACCGGAGACCAGCAAATGAATGTAACGGCAACTACAGTGAAGACAAACATGACGCAGAGTGCTGAAAACAGGAGACAGCTACTTCTTGTCCTGGACATCCTGATTCAGCTGAAGACCAGAGGTCATCAAATCCTTTTGCACGTGACCAAGAAGAATATTAAAAAATAAAAGGGGAAAGAAATGTACTACAGGAAAATATATAATTCCTGTTTTCAGACTTTTTACTCTCAGTTGATTCTTACATTATTCTCCTTTTTACCTTCATTGATTTATGCAGCTGTTTTAAATTAATGTTTTATACATGAAGTAACAAAGCTTTAAAAGTAGACAAAGTGATTTCAAAGCAAGCTTTTTGCTACACCTACACTGAAGATGTCATCACATCAAGGTAAAGATCATTACTTTTTTTTTCTTCATGCAGTCAAGCACACTTCCGTATGATGTAAGTACTCACTGAGGAAAAAGAAAGACTAATTCTAAACTATCCAAACCTATTTTAAAGACCCCCAATAAACTGGGTCATGTGATGGTAGGAGTGTGATGTTCAGTTTTTCCCTCTCCCACTGCCATCAGTAGCTTTAGGCAGCTGGAATCCTATTAAGGTCTAGATGTTAGCATTCATTCCCTGAGCTATTTACGACGGGAGGCAGTTGAGTTTTAGTACAGATTAAACAAAGAACTCAAATTCTAAGCCACACTTTACCCCTACAATTTCATACTGTGTTACATGGAGAAAAAAGAAGTCTTATTAAACATTTTCCAGCTTCTCCTTTTTCTCACCTACCTCACAGTTTATCACAAAATCAAAACCAAAACAAACACCCCAAATATTCATGTTCATGCAGTGCTCTGAAGATGTAAAATATTATATATTATTATGGAGTATCACTTTTCAAAAACAAACAAACAAAAAGCCCCCCCAATGTTCTGTAAACATTCAAACTCAGAAGCCAGATTACAGTGATGATGATGATTACAGTACATTATAGTATGTGCTCCTGGCAGAGAAAGCTCACCTTCTCTCCTCCAGCGATGACGACGGATAGAAGCTGTTGTAATAGCACTCCGAGAAATTCTTGGAACTGTTGGAGTAACTTCTACTTTCAGTACCTTCTGGCCTTCTTGCGATGCATCAGGAGCATCAAAAGGCAGCGAATTCTTCATGGCATTTGCAACCTAAGGTAAAAGTAAGATGCTGTACTGCTACTATCCTTGATTACACTAATGGCAATATTGGATCTCTTGCTTGGATACAGAAAGGAGAACAAGCAAGAACTGATAATTATGCCAGATTCTCCTCAAGATGGATGATCCCATTCCCTGGATTCAAAGTTGATTACATGGAAAAGTTCATCACAAACCTATTCTCAAAACCAGAGTTAATTTTCTCCATTTTTTTGAGGTAATTTGTTTTGTTCTATCTTTGCCATCTGTAGTGACAGACGTTAACAACACATACAGGAAGGTCTCCATGCAAAAGAGACTGCAATATGTCAAGGCAAATACCATTTATGTTTTATGACAAGAGTGTCAATAAAACTAAGTCACAGCCCAAGCCAATGCAAACAGCCTATGGCCTCGTGCACAGGGGCACAGGACTGATTTCCACCATACCTTTCCCCATACCACTCCCCATCCCTCCCTAAAAACAACACCAACAGAACCTAACCAAGGGGATTAGACTGCACGTACTTGCAAGATTTATTTAGGGAAAAAAAAAATATTTGCAACCTAAGCAATGAACATCAAGTTATTAAAATACACTCATCTTTATTAAACCTATTTTTAAAATTGTAATAGCCTATTATAAAGTCAGAAGTTATGTTTTGCAGCTTTGAGGAGAACAAATTACTTTTTTTGGCTTTGATGTTTTAATTACTTCTTTAGGTTTCCCATAAAATGCCTTTGTGGGATTAGAGGTTTACTTTAAAAAAGACATAAGCAACTTTCAGTAATATATCTCAGTCTACAAGTAAATTGTTCATCAAAAGTGAACTTGTATACCAGCTCCAGAAAAGCAAACTGGTTGTCTATGGCATGTGCAATATTCAACAATAACAAAGCTGAAGCTTAAAGCTTCAAAATCCCCCCAAAACCACAATACATAAAATGAACACACCTTGATCTTCCAAAATCATCTACTCACTGGAGTTTCTATCTCTTTTGAATAGATACCCTTGCTGGTATACAAAAAAATCTAAAAAATCATAGCAAAAGACTCTGCAACATGACCAGAATCGTGACAGAGCACTTCTGCTTGTTGAACCTTTTAACAGCTGGCCCTTTCTAACAGCACAAATTGTACTTCTGGGGACGGAGGAAAACCATATGGAGATAAAAATCAATGCAACAGTAAATCCTTGAAATAATCTAAATAACCAGTCTGAATGAGTCACAGTCCCTGTCTGACAAAAACACCCTCAAAACCACGATCTTTCAGGATGCAAAAACACTTGCTCATGATGTCTAATCCAGCACTGAAAGGCAGGAAAACAAACACACAGCACAATTCAGACTTGGCAAGACAAGTCTGGAACTATCAATGACAAAGGAGGGTTGGTTTCAGGCCAGACATCCACTCTTGCCTACCAGAAAGGAGCTCCAAGGAAAGAACATTCAATAAGAGCAATAAGTGCATCAATAAAATACATTGGATAAAGGTGCTGTCACAACAGGGACTTGCTGACATGGTTCCTGTGCACTGGACTAAGAAAGCCTGTGTGTCTCTGCTCTGAAGAATGGGATTCCTGTCTGAAAAACGTGCAGAACTCTTTGTTCAGAGGAAAAGACTGACTGGAACCGCCTACTCCCCAGGTCCAAGGTGGTACTAATTCTGACACTTGGTGATTAGTTTGTCCCTGTAGAAACTCTCAGGTTTCCTGAACAACACCCAGCATTTGTTAACAGAAATACTTCTCTTTTACCAGAAAAGGCCTTTCTCTTGTGTTGCTTCCTGCACTTTCCACTGCAGTCTCTGGGCAGGAGTGATAGAAGACCAGATTACATTACAGATTACAGGTATTTCATAGCTTTCTGATGCTGGTTTTCAACTTGGGGTTTTTTTTAAGCTTAGTTTTCTTTCTACAAGCAATAAAAACCTATGTAAATAACAGCATGGATCTACTAAATTGTCAAAAATGTTTCTTCAAGAAACAAGCACAAGGACCATGATGTTTCTCATTGTAATGATGACTGATATTATTCCTGTAATCACACAAATACTTTGAATACAGGTATCTAAAAATAATCCTAATGTGGGGGTTTGGCTGAATATTAAATAGACTTCAAAGAATTTGCTGCTCTTAGGAAATCCTAGGCAGAAGCTGAATTTAGAAACTTACCTGTGAAGCATCCCAGATGATAATTATTTGGTGCTAGTAGTTTTAGGTTTAAAATATAGAATTTTATAATGCTGCTAAATTATATACATCTCCTGAAGAATCCAATGAGAGGAAAGGGCTCCAATCTTTGAAAAAGTCAAATTGCTTGAAAATATAGCATTAGAACAAAGATGTGCAGGTAATTTTTTTTATAAAACTGACAATTTCTTAAAGCTACTTTCAAAAATGTTAGTAAAACTAGACAGTGATCAGAGTATTGAAAAGAAAAACTCCACTGATAGGCCTGCATGCATATGCAGGAAAAACCTGACAACCAGGAAAGGGTAAAAATTGGTAATGTCATGATGTCACCAGACAATGGGATGGAGTATCAATAGGAGCGTTGGAAAAAAACCCCCCGATGTTCTAGAAGTAATCTCTAAGGACAAACTGATTAAAAATGAACAATGAAAACTAAAAATTGTCATATCATCAAGTTCCAGATCCTCCTACACACTTTTAAAACGTAGTAGTGTGATAGGATGGCCCAATTCAGCAGGTTCAATATTTAATTTAAAACTTTCAATCTGATGGAGTGATGAGTCATTTCCAAAAGAAACCAACTATTATAATAATTCAATGGATAGCAGGCATTTTAAATGCAGCAGTGTCAGAAAGCCTGTAGATAAATTTTACAGCCAATATTAATATATCTAGAGAATAATTTTATGCAATTTAGTTCAGAAAAGAGTGATCTCAGATTGCCACATAAAAAGACTTTTGCCAATTGCTCCTTCGTCAGTTATGTAAAAAGCAATGACATTTTACTGCTGTTAGTTCAGAGGAGGACTAAAGGCTTCTAGCCACAATTCCAATGCAGAAACTGAAACAGCAATCTAATTTACTTTATTCTCCTTAATTTTCCCTCTTCTTTTGATTCTCATTCCTACATCTGACAAAAACTTCTCCTTTCTCTGTTTCAACCTTCTCATCCTTCCCAATCACATCTACCTGCATCCAGCCCAGTTTCACCACTTTCCCCATTTCTCTTCTCTCTTTTCACAATTGGAACGGCAAATATAGTGAAAACTGGAAAAATCCCCACCCCTAACAATCAGAACTATTCCATTTTATTGCTGCTCCTCCAAACAAGGTAAAGATTAAGATCTGTGTGACTTTTATCAAACAAAATCTGGCATTGACTCTGGGATTGGAGCTCCTTTTCACTTCCAGCTCTATGCTGCTGTTGCTTTCTCTCCTTTGTTATCAGTTAAAACCCACAGCTTATTCTCAGCCCTGATGAAGGTCTAGAAGCAAACACCTTTTTTTGCAACCAATGCCCTACAATATACAACTGTTCAGTTAAGCTTCTTTGAACCACTGATCAGTAGCTTATGTCAAAACAACATAAACATTTTGAGACAACTGTAATATATTAGCAAAATCCTAGCTTTCAGCCTCAGTGAGTCCCAGGAGAACCCAACACCCTGGCTTAATACTCAGCAGAAAAAGTATGGTATAAATAGCTATGTTGAAAACACCAGCTGTTAACAAATCACTTGCATTTGATAGTGCAGTGAATGGACACAAAAGCTTCCATTACCAGTCCACTTCAGAAACACATCCATACTGTTAACCAAGCCCATAAATTACAGTGGATTGTTTCTTACCAGGAGGGGCTGTGAGTAGAGTTCAAGCTGTGCTCTGTAAATTATGTCCTCCAATACCTCCTGGCCAAGTTCCCACTGACCATTATATCTAAAAAGTAAAGACAGATATTTATCTTCCACATCTTATGAAAACAAACTTGTATTTTTTTCTGCCCAAATCCAGCTTTTCACTTCTCACCTTATGTAGAAAATTCATCAACTGTACGTACACTTCAGTGTACATTAACTTCTCTTAACAGTACAAAGTATTTTATTACCTTTTTTGTGTAACAAGAAAGCTGTTCCATGTTCCCCCCAAGCAAGACAAAATTAATCGCATAATCAGGACAAACTTAAAAAAAATAGGGTCAATATGCAAATGTTAATGCTACTTAGCAGAACTGAATTTGTACCAGAAATGTATTTTTGCTATTTCAGATGCTACTGACATTCAAGAGGTCTGCATTTCATCAGTTTATCTTGGCATCCAAGCTCATTATGCTTGTGAACAGAAGGTATTTGTGGTAGTGGCAAGGTGGAAGAAGCTGAAATCAGAATTCTAATTTTCTTCACGACCTACTGCCAGCCTTATCACCTAATTCACTGCCGACAAAAATATTTTCAAATTATCTGTTGGCTGAATGAGCAAGTAATGAGAAATACACGAATCGAATATAAACTTGTCTTATGAGTCTAACTATTTTTTTCAATTATAAAACAAGGGGCATTTATATTTTAATACATGTAGAAGCAGACCTTTCTCTTTAGGTAAGAAAACCCGGTCTACTTACATGGCGTAATAGACACCTGTGAGCAGCTGCACCATGAAGTCAGGGTCTAACACCACTCTACCACAGGGCTCTTTCCAGCGTTTCTCGTGCTGCCGTGGAAATCCACTCACACACAGCCTAAAAAAACCGCCATTACAAGAAAGTATTGACTCCATGAAGACTACAAATGTCTTTGTATCACAGATATTTTACGTAACTTTCGAATTTACTTTTTAAAATATAAATACACAACATAGAACATTCTTATGTTGCATTCCTAATGATTAGAGCAGTTTTGAAGCAGTGCCTTGATATGTGGCTTGCTGATAGTCCAGTGTTACTCCCATATAGCCAATAACTCCACCTGTTTTCCTCAAATCATAAACAGCTTCTAAAGAACAAGGGTGGCAAGATGTTCTCTACTACCAGCCAGGAGACTCTCCCTAAAATTCAGCAACTGAAACCAATTTTCTTTAAAGGAGACATTTCAGTGGTACAGAAGAGAAGTATGTCACCTCCCATCTAATGTATGATGACAGCATGCAGTTGCCTTATACCTAAAGTTAGATAACACACATACTGTAGTCTTGAGAACTGCTCTCAGCTGCCTTGTAAGAAATATTTCTGACCCTTGAAAAAGGGGCCTGGCTTCCAATACACTGCCTACATAAAAAACAGGGTAATTTATTATATCCTTGTTGTATCAGTTTACTATCTGAATCTTCATCGCGGAAGCAACAGATGGCCACTGATACATAGCAACTGCTGTACTGTTTCCAAAACAGCAGAAATCCCTTGCATATAAAATGTCGTCTTGCTTCTATACTCAAAGAACAGATCTAATTTTCAGATGCAGGAAAATGAAACCTATTTGGCAAATTTAACATAGCCACAACTCAAGTGAAAATGATGGAAACATACCAAGAACTAATCCATCCCCCTCAGAAAGCACTTTTCTTTACTTGATGAATATTCAAAAGTCTAGATGACCCTGAAGACTACTTCAAAGGCAAGTGTCTCACCTGGAACCCATTGTACAAAGCGACTGGTAAGAAGAAGCAGGCATGTAGACAATAGCTGAATTGTAGCACAGCATAAGAAAGCTCAGCACCTCAAACCTGAAAAGAGCAAAATCTTGCATTGTTTTTATTCTTAATATTTCACTGAAATTTAACACAAGAAATCTGCAATTCAGTCTCAAAAAGCACCCCACAGGAAGAAGTGTCAGAAGTAAACACACAAATTCTTTAATCCTCTTTCATTATAATTCACTAACTTGAAACAGGCTATCAAAAGTTCACTATAAACACTTAAATTTATTATTCCTGAAAGCCATTAGCATATGCAGGAACTATGAAGGAAATGGGGTATGGTATAATATTTGGACAGTTATAGAAGTGGAAATGTCTGTAATGCATTCAAAATAATTTTATCAGTTTTCCCAGTGCTGTCTTTAGACACAGGTAAAGCTGGCAGTCACTAAACAGCAGGGCAATTTCTCTCACTCCTGGTTCTGTCTATCCACTTCACTCCATTCCCTTTTTCCTGTAGAAAAAGGAGTCACAGCCCCTGATCCAAAGCTGAATTTTGTCACACTTCCAGGAAAAACTGAATAGACAGCCATAAAACCAAAAATATTCTTTGCAGACACAGCAATGACAGAGAAGTCATTCTTCAAAATTAACTAATAGAAGAACATACAAAGATGGAACAAAGAAAAAGAAAATTACACCTCAAGCTTACCAAGGCTGTTCTCTAGATTTATTTCCAAGCACTTAATGCTGAGAAAGGACTGACACAAAATATATTTGGTCTTGTTTAAGGACTTGTCTCCCTAGTGAAGCACCTTTAACGTTAAGAATGCATCCACCTACCGGTTCTGTGCTGTGAAGGTTTCTCTTTGAGGATGAAGATCACTGTAAACTACTCTGATAAGATCATGCTGACTTAATGCTCCTTCAGTTAAAGCCATGGATCCGATGGTAGAGGGCTAGAAGTAGGTGGTGGAAGAAGGAAGGAAGGAGGGGGGAGAAGCCAAATCGTAAGTAAAAATTCCCCAAAAGCATTAGAACTCCTAACTACCCAAGGCAAAAGGCACACTTATCTTGTGATCTGTAAAAATGAAGATTACTCCAGAATACAGTAAATCTAAAAACATTACCTAGTTTTGGTATTGTAAAGTGTACCCACTTACAAGTAATACAGCAGGTGAGAGCAATTTTCAACTTTGAGTCTTACATATCCATGTACAGTAAGTTTGTCCTAATCCCATAGACCTTTTGTCCAGAAACAATAGAGAAAGGAAAACACAATTTCAAGTTCTAACTGAACTAAGGAAGAGTTAGAAGGAAGACTACTTTTATACTAACATGTAAGAGGCAAAAAATCACAGCTGCAGCTATACCATAACTAACCTCTATTAAAAATGGGCAGTCAGCAAAGATTTTTCAACATTTACACTCCTGTTCTTCTACAAATTCTATTGCATTCTATTACACTAACTGCAAGCTACAGAGATTGAACTTACTGCAACAAGATGCATCTAAAATGGCCTGTGGCATCAAATGGATCCAGTTTTCATCCCTCTAATAGATCCAATTTTAATTTACCACAGCAGCTCTCTTACCTCATGATATATTGAGGGTTTAGATAACGAAGGGATGGTGAAAGACAGAACTTTGTTGTTTCCATCTTTGTCAGCAATTTCCTGCATTAAAAACAAAACCAGAACTCAAACAGAAGTAAGGAGATAGGAGCTGGAATAACTTTCAACTCTTAGAAGGAATTTAACAAAGTAAGTTAGATGTCCTGATCTGATGAGACTATTAACACCCCAAGGACTTTGTGCATTTGCAGAATATCGACAATATCAACATCCATATTTAGAAGTGGGAAAAGACCTCTATCACAAACTGCTCTGCAGAATCAGTGTGCAATACTTAAAAAAACCCCAGCACTGGCTCCTCGATCAGGGAGACTAAAGATACTGACACAGAAGGGCTGATGAGTCACTAGCTGACAATGGCTAGTATTTCATAATAAATGCACCACAAAGAAAAGGTGAAATCAAGGGGACTGGCAAAGTTTCCTCAGGAGGAAACACACAATATTTTCTCCAATTCAAACTGGTCAGATTTTGTAGTTGCTAGGCTACTACATAAGCAAACCCTGCAGTTTTTAAAGAAAATATACTAAGGGCAATTACATAAGACTATAGCAAAAAGGAGTCTAAAATCCTGCCTTTGCACTTTGTACAGCAAATTTTCAGACAATGAGCTCCAGTCATTCCAGTTTATGTCAAAGTTCAGCACACAGTAGCTCAGTACTTGTAGCAGGCTTCAAGGATTACAACAGGAGAACGGCTGACAGAATTTGTCAGAATGCAGATTTATTTATCCCTTTCACTTTCTAAGTATACAGGAAATAACTTCACTCTCAGTATATCTGCAGAAAAATATCAACTTTATTAAAGATGAAAAATAGTGGGAACCACTGTCCATTTTGAGGTCTCTTTCTTTCTGAATATGGAGAGAATGCAGAAATTACTGTCCTTAAAAAATTTGAATCACCAATGTGACTTTCAAATGAACTGAAGAACATTCATGAAAAAACAGGAGAAAAGATAAACATGCTACTTCAATCCAATAAACACTACCAAAAATCAGGAAGCAGTTTCCAATGGTTTCTTTCTATCAGAATAAATCTAAAATAACTAGATCTTCCAGTTGTTAGAGTGGACCTAACATAACACATAACTAGAACACATTTTAAGAATTACAGTTTGGCTGTTCTGTGTCTTATGTGTAGAAATATAACCACAATTTAAAGGAGGGGTTTACAATGACAGTAGAGGGAAGGGTGATAGAATTAGAATATGTTTTAAGGTCCTATACCACAGAAATTCTCACTAGAGAATGCCTCTTGTGGCAGTATTGCTAAATTTATCAAACAACCTCATAACATTACAAAAGTAAACATTTCCAGGCTAGGGTAAGGATGCAAAAAACTGCTTTTACATCCAACAGCCAAATTTAATAATTTACAGTTGCTTTTACTTATTCTTAAAACTACAGTTCCCCTCAAAACAATTATCTGACTCAAATGTACACATGCATGTATCAGTGCTCGCATGCAAAGTGGTTTCATTTTCAAGTTACCCTTAAAAAGGCACGTTTAGAGTACGTGGGAGGGCAGGGGAAGTGACACATCAAGACTGACTAATCATATTAGCCTGACAATCACAAAAAGTTCTATTTTGCAACATTAAGGGGGACTACCTAGTTTCCTTACAAACAGAAGCATATTGAAGTTTGAGAAAGCCCATGAGATTATCCTTTTTTGTGAAAATATTTTTTACAAAAAAGGTAACTACAAACTAAAAAAAAATTTTTGCAAACACATCTTTTCTAAACCTTCATTACGCTTTTCTCCATATTAAATACACCTTCCTTTAAGTGTATTTTAATTTTAAATATGTTGTTCCAATAATTTACTTTATTCCTAGTGGTCAGTGATGCAAAACTTCAGATCAAAACTTTCCTCAGCCATTCCAACCCATCTCACTTACCAGGTTGTAAATGCCAAGCAGCAATGCTTCAATGCAACCATTACTCTGCCTATCCCTGCTGGCAGTGAGACGCAGATAAACCCAGATCAACTCTGGCAAAAACTGCAGCGTGAATCTCTTGAGCCGAACTTCAGAACTACGATAAAGTTCAAAGAGCTGGTGGCAAACAGGCTCCAGGAGCTGTGGAAAGGCAAAAAAGCTGATCACTTACTGGCAGGATTCTCTAATAAGGGAGAGTGAAACAACAAATACAGGGGCTGTATCATATAGCCACTGCAGTCAGTAAAAATTGCATTCCTTGATGGCAAGTAAGTGAATGAATCACAATGGTATCTACGCTCGTTTAAGGAGATCCATAAAGACAGACCTGAGGGGCACTGGTATGAAGTATTTGGACATGTGGCCTTACTACAGACACTACCTTGTGTGCTTTGAGAAGATTCTTCTCTAGGGCTGTCACTATGAGGTTTATTTTCTATGCAGGTACGGATTTAAGGCGTGACAGACACGTGGCTTGAACTATGTGCACCGTAAAACTTTAGTGCAGTTGTAAGGTCTACCAAAGTACAAAGGTTAAAGATTAGCTGCTAATGACAGAAATATGAATTAATTTCTTATCTACACCTTTTGAGTCTCAAAACCAATTAAGTGTGAATGCTCATTACAATGCAAACCGATCTTTTCATTTTGAGCTGCACTTCAGGTTTCAGTATAAGAATCAAAAAAAAGGCCCCTATCAAGTCAGTAAGGTAAACCTGCCATTTTAAGAGCCTACAGTGCTAAACCAATACCTAAGATGCACCCATGGAACTGTTAACAAACATGAAAAAAAGCAGAAAGAACCACACCAAACAGTCTCATTTTTTCCCATGACTAATCAGTTTTTATTACCAAAATCAAAACTTGGGGGAAAAAAAAGCCAACTTGAAAAAAATATTAAAATTTTCAAGACAAATTTTCATAAGGTTTTTGACCGCTATCTAATATTGTGTTCTATGAAAAGGGATGATCTGACATAAGGAAAATATTTATGGGATTCACTGTCCAGAAAGACAGAGGCATACATGTAACCTAAGGCATCTGTATTTGTACAGAAGAGGTACAGAGTCTGAAAACAGAGGCCAGAATCACAAGTATTCTTTCTAACAGTACATGCCCCATGCAGCTTTCTTATACATACAGACATACACAACAGATTAGATAAGGCATATATGACCCCTCTTTCGCTCCCAGGCATATGCACCTTAGGACTTTCAGAGCACTAGCAGCATATTTCATGGACTTTGATGCATTCTTTTTTCATTAATTTGTCTATTCATCGCAATCACAGTACCACAAATTTCCTGTGGAACTGACAGTCATACTTTTGCTATGCTGCACAAAGATGTACTTCTGTGGTTTGTTGTGAACCATCCACCCTCTTAAAAAACTTAGGAGTCCCTTGCTAACAGCAGAGGGACCAACATTTCTGCAAGGGAATAGTCTGAATGTCTGATAAATGTGCAATGCCGTAAAGCTCTATGAATGTACAATTTCACATACCTATATTTACACTTAGGTATTTTCCACTAGTATATCACAAACATAAAACATAAATTTGACAGAATTATCTATTAAGAGAGCATCACCCAGGAAACAGTTTCATTTCCAACACACAACATTCTGGTCAGTGTAACGCACCATATTTAACCACCGATTACGTAAGCCATAACATGGCATTTACGGAAAATAAAACTTAGCTGTCAGAGAAATCTCTTCTTAAACAAGGCTCTGGTGTAAGTACCTTGTGTAACAAGGCTTCTGATTGACAGACCTGTTACTCTAAGCTAGAAGCCAGCATTTACAACACAAGCAAAGAGAGACTCTACAAGAAGAGGGAAGAAAGCTGACACTGACCATGTTGATACAGAACAAGAAAAGTCCATTCATTTAGAACAAATGGATTTCTGCAAATCTATCTATACACACACACACACACACACACACACACACACATAGATGTATAGGAAGATAGACAGATATAAAATAACTGACCACTTTTTGGTTTGGGATCTAAATGCAATTAGAAGTCTGTAAAGCTTCTATTACAATCATTTTAACGAAAAATGGTACAGCTTTCTGGTAGTATATTTATTCCAGTATTTCATACATATGTAGCACTTTAGGTTCATAAGAGGCATAAGTATATTCTTTCTTAATCAATATTTACTTAGTAGAAACTCCTGTCTAAAAGTGACAATAATTATTAAAACCAACTGTTACAGTATATGTTCAAATCCTCATAAATAGAACTGTATCCTTGTTTTATGAAAGGCCTAAATTTAAAAGTGGTTACTAAGTAATTCAGACATCACTAAATAAATTCATAGTTTTTTCTTTAAAAGAAAGTATGATCAAGAAGAGATCAGAAAGAAGAAAAATAAATCTCTGAAAACAAAACATATAAGCATATCTGCAGGGAAATGACAAGTGCAAGAAAAGCTAAAAATATTATCTGAAACCAGATATATACAATGGCAGTGCTATAAATAGTACTTCTATTAGATTAGAGATGACAGCAGCCCAAAGCTGTTTCCTATTTGAAATTAGCCAGTCTAATCCAAGTCCCATTAAAAACAGTGGAAAAGAAAAATTTATTTTAGCTCAGTCAGATGAAACTCAACCAGAGTAGTTACTAAGTTTATTCAAGTTTTCAAATGAAAATTTTATAAAATTAGTCTTTTAAGTAAGGCTAGGGAGACATGCTCCCTAGCAAGATACAAACAATATCGTCAGTGATGCTGCAAGCATTCAAATTCTCCTTACTTTTAGTAGTTGACATACTTCTTGTGGAAAATGTTTAACAACTGCAATTACTTTACGTAAAAACCTGCAACTACTATCGTACTTTTGGTGTCTGTACTTACAGTCCAGAGCTGTAAGCACACAAGAAAAAGCTGCCATCACAAAGATGCTAAAACATCAATATTTTCAAAAGCACAAACACCCAGGGTTTTCCTATCAAAGTACAGTATAATAGTCTGTTTCCACCTGGAAACACAAAACTTGACACTCTGAGAAAGAACAAATGTTTTCCTTGCATCCTAGTTATCTGGCTTTCCGAAGAGCCAGCCTCTTCCAAGTAATTCTCTGAATATACATACTGAGAAGACACTGGATAAACAGAGGAAATGGAGCTTTTGTCATCAGTAGCGGGTGTATGAATTGGCACACATTTTCTAATTCCAAAGATCTTTCAGTCCAAAGTCAAAGAAAACTGAGTAGCACAGAAGTCAGCAAAAAAATCCAAAGTAAAATATCTCTTATATCCTCTCTCTTTCCTAACAAACAAAATAATTTCAATTATAAGAGCTTTCCTATTAGCATAAGCAGCAATAAGCATAAAAAAAAACAAATGACATTTTTACTGGCTTAAATATGCAGCAAGTGTCAATGATCTAATTTTCACTTTTCATTTTACACTTCACCAAGATGCAAACCAGTCATGTTTTAAGAAAGATGATGAATAGCTTTCCTTTGGCTTTATTTTACAAGTTTTCCAAATCTTAAGAGTCATATCTTGACGTTAAATATAATGCTTTAGAAAATGCATGACAAATATTGGAAATACTTGCCTTTTTGAAGCATTCAACTGCAGAAAATAAAATGTGCTCATTTTAGACTTAACTATAACCTAATGGGTGAAACCATTTATTATTTGAAGAGTATTGGGTCTGTGACTGCTTGGCATTGCAAAGGTCATCTCATTCTGTTTCATAGCTGCCCTTTCTGAGCTAAACCTAATTACCCCATTACCCCACATGAACATTCAATATTTAAATTTCAGTAGTGCATTAACTTAACATCCACAGAGTATTGTCTACAGCCATAAACCAACCCTATAAATTATAAAAGTACCTGAAAAACAGTACTTCAAAAGCACTTGACTTCTGAATTCAAATGCTACACAAAAATCAACACATTATTCAGTTAAATCAGCTGTTTATAAGCAAGATCACTCTCTACTCTTTATGCAAATTTCTGTTCCAGTCATCTTTATATTTTAAAAAGTCAGGGCACTTCCTCAAAGGCAAATAGTAATAATTGTATTTAACTTGTCAGTATGTTTGCCTTCACTTGATAGCTCTCAAACTGGTAGACCCCTGTCAAAAGAGAGAAACACCTTGGTTGTTTGCTTCCTAAGCACGC
The DNA here is from genome assembly GCF_000691975.1 of Corvus brachyrhynchos. NCBI lineage: Eukaryota > Metazoa > Chordata > Aves > Passeriformes > Corvidae > Corvus > Corvus brachyrhynchos. The sequence goes on along the minus strand of NW_008235977.1, from coordinate 417,612 downwards.
TGATTCCATGTTAAATTAAAAACTATAAAAATTAAGATTTTATAAACTAAATTATATCTTATCAAGATATAATTGTGTGATTCTAGAAAGATTCATGTTTGCCCTAAACAGTTTTCCACTTCTCAGAAGTTTTAAAAATAGGTCAAATTTATGATTAAGTTGTACTAAAGAATTACTTGCCCATCAAGTAGAAGAATCTAGAAAGTGTATTTTTATAATAGTCTACCAGATATGCTTAATCTTCATAAGCCATAAATTAACCCTTCTAACAAATAATGCATAAAAATGCCTTATAAAGCATATTTTCAAAACCCTCTCAGTTAGAGACATATATTATTAAAAATTATGTAAAGTACTGAATTTACTATGGTTATATTCCTCACACGCAAATAAGTTTGGAAGAAGTGCAACAAGGAAATACATCCTGCCTTAACAAGTAGAACCTGAAGTTAGACATCTTTGTGTCTGGGATTGCTTATCTCATACCTGGTATCAGAATCAGGCCCAAACAGCAACAGCTGTTTCAAAGAATAATATTTGACAAGCATCAGTGAGCAATAACGTAAGATCACCCTAAAAAGATACCCTTTTTTCAAATCTGGTTCTTTGCTCATTTAAAAAAAATAAATCAAATGTTTACTCTTAAAGCAAAGGAAAGCTTTTACATTTTCAGGAGTCTACACAAACACAAATACATAGACAGCAGCAATGGTGGCCTTAGGTTGAAGAGACAATAACAGTAGCTTTTCAGTACAAAGAAAAAGGTCACTATGCAGGTTATTTATAATACTGAAATGAAGCTGACAGCTATGAAGCTTTTTTTTTTTTTTTTTTAAATTGCATGAGCATTATGCAATCTCCTTGAAGCTCAATCAAGCATTCAGCCTCCTAAAGTGGCTGAACTGTACTTTGGAAAATAAAGAACTTCTTTGCTGTGTACACTACCCATTTAATTTATAAATACATGAGAGATCACAGATGATACATCAAGTATTTGTAAGCATTTTATCTAGTTTACACATCAGAGAATGGTATGCTTGCATGATTTATTCAGAAGTTGTATTTCACACACTTGCCCAGAAATGCTCCTAGCAGAAGCCAAAGGGTTGGAAAGCTCAGTTTAACGTCACATGCAAAATGAATTATATACAAGGGTAAGCTAAGTTTTCATTGTGTCTATTTATATTTTGGGGCCCTGGTTCTGCTCTTGTTTACAACAGTGTAAACCAAATTACACAAAAGTGATACTAGTATAAGCACAAGAAGATCTTTTTATCTTAACGGCATTTAAAAAATTGACTCCATCTTCCACTGTCATAAGCCACCACATGAGAAGCACATTGGTCTTTCTGAGTTTCATTGTAAGGCCTATTTTGTCTCAGTTATGACTGAAAGGTGGTTTCTGGGAACTAAAAAAAACAAATGAAAAAAAACCCCAAACTCTACTCCCCACCCAAAAACCCCCAACAAATAAAACCCCAAACCAAAACACCAAAACCAACTCCTGCCGAATAAAACATAATTGTCAGCTGTGGCAAGGAAAATCTAGCAGACAGCATAAACAGTATTTTTGGAAGCAGATGAGATTGTGTCTTACTAGAAAAGCATTAAAGTAACTGTCAAAAAACAAGAGAGTAAAAAGAGGGATGATACCCATGTTAGACTACATTAGAAAAAAGAATCAAACTATTTTCCTCTCCATTACTTTAGCTTTAGTTGTAGAGGTGAAAGATTCAGAAATGGGAATAAAATAGGTTTTTTAAATCTCCTACCTCATTATTTGGATCTTGAATGACCTTATAAAGAGCTGGTACCAGTGGTTTTTTTCGGTGCAATGTAGCTGCATAGCTGGAAATTTGTGATTCAGGTAATGCCTAAAGAAAAAAAAAGGTTACCCTGACAAATAAATGCTTCCAAGCATTCAACATCTCCACAAAAGAATTAAATCTCATCCCAACATCAAAGAAAAGTCCTGAAGTTCAGTAAATTTTCAGACTTGTAACCTAGCTGTTGAGTACAAATCCTTCTCCATACAAATAGCATTCAGGAGCACATAACCACTTTTAGGGTTAAATCCAAAAGCAGTTTAGATTCATCTTTCATAAATCATTTGCTCTAGTTTGATACAAGGACTCTATATTCTGTATTTAACAGGCTCTTTCTGAAGATTTTATCAAATCAACTAAACTTATTTAAGAGGTGTGGGGAGTACAGAACGAGCATGGACAGCCTCAAGTGTTCCCCAAGCAACCATATCTGTGGATTTTGCATCCTTGAATCTTAAACAAATTTCCAATGACAGCTGATAACGACTTACTCTCATCAATGATGGGAGGAATTACTAATTCGTAATTTAAAAAACAGACTAATTTCTTATCAGTCATGAAATCCTGTTTTCTTGTTTATGCATTATCCTGTATTTCACTCACCATAATTATCAATATGCAAAATAGCTTAAAAATACTTCAGATTCATCATGACAAAACAATTGATTTTATGCAGACCATAGGGGGGAAAAAGTAAAATATTTTTCTTTGATTTTTTTTTTAAAGTCCAAATAAATATTTACTAATTATTTTTAAATAAAAAAGTTCCTCAATTGGAAATTTGGGCAGCATTATCCAGCTGTTAGTTAAATTCCACCAGCTTGACCTACACAAAATACATGTTTTAAAAGACCACATTGCTACTGCAGTGTTCTGCTCTACAATAATACACAATAAAAATAAAATACTATTAGAATTATGCATTATATATTATGTACCAGCTGACTCAATTACACAGACCTTTGCATGCTTTATGCATTATAAGAAATGGAAAGATCAAGTAATAGATATTTAAAATGTTTAGTATTTTCTATTAAAAAAACCCGACTACTATGTTTGGCGGCATTAAGCCAACGGTTTAGGTATCATTCATCTTCTCAGTTCACCTTGAATTCTGACAGCCATTCTTCTACAACACCTCGTTCTGATCCCAGCATTTTCTTACTTCTTTTGCTTCTCTCTTACCTTTAGAAGAAAAAAAAAAAAGAAGTTAAATACTAGTTATGGCAGGAAAATTTAGTTTTTTACAATCCTACCCAATGAAAAGCTGTAAATATCTTTCCAACTGAATTATGTAATACAAAGCAATAGTAAAAGTTGCATTTTGGGCAACCAGTCCCATTATATAAAAATTATTTCACTGTTTCTTTGCTTAGTCTAAAGTGCTGTGCATAAATGGGGAAGGAGGAAAAAGAAGGATTCAGTGCTTCAGGCCAATTGTCTTTCAGTTGTGTTTTGAAAATTACTTCAGTTCAACCAAAAATTACATGTTTGACATACAAGTTACATCATGGAACTCCTACAAAAAAATGACCTTTTAATAGCCAGACTCCATGGCTGCAATCACCTATTCTCTTCTCAGAACATACTTGCTTTGATTTCTGAAAGACTTGTATTTAAGAACAATCAGTATTTGTTAAACGAAAAGTGAAGTGAAATAAGATGTAAGGCTTCCCAATGCAATTCTTAAGTTAATGTATCATTTTTTCAATGGCCCTTGGCAGGAAGTCATTAAGAGAATACAAACTTTCTTGTGGGTAAGGAACTGCTTCAGATTTCTAAAGCATGTTTAAATATCCTAAAATACAACAAATTCAGAAATAACATTAATTTAAATTCAAGTAACACTTGAGTGACTCATTTCAGCAGAAACACTGAAAGATAATTCTATCAAGGAACAGAACAACTAACCAGATCTCTGCAAACAAAAGTTGACAAAGACATCTTTTTTGATATAGGGAAACAGATACCATGTCAGAGTGAGACATGGACAGAAGAACTTAATTTAAAACATCATAGGGCATGCTACAGAAAAAGCTGAGTTTTAGTTCACTCTGCCTGGGAAAAAAAGTGTGACATTCAACTTTACCTCTTTAAAGAAGTCAGTTTTCTAAAGGAGGAAGAGGAGAAGGAATGCAGAAATTTTTCAACCTGGGATGCATTTGTCAAGCCTTCAAGTACTGCCCCGTTTTCTAAAAGATAAAAGAAACCCGATGATGATCACAAAATAGGGAAAAAATATAGTAAAGTAAAGCAAACATTAATGTAAATATTTTTCAGCCTTACAAACTGAAGTTTATCAAAGCCTCTAAAGTCCATGTGAATCCTTCTGCAACAAAGCAATTTGCCAAAAAAAAAAAAAAGAAGCTCAGTGTTTTAGCAGGAGGAAGGGAAGAATTGCCTTCAACCAAAAAAAGGCTTTTGTCACTTAAGTGGAAAATCCTTCCATATTTAGTGGTGCACAGTACCACAGGCACAGTTCTTACCAAGAACAGTGTAAGAAAAATGTAAGATGAAAGAAAAGAGTAATAATTTGATAAAATGTGAACTGAATTCATACCCTGACTTTGGAGAACACATAGTTCTTAAATGGAATACAGTAAGGACTCTCTCCCTTACTACAACGTCCTTAGTACATATTTCTTACAGAACCAAAACTTCAGTGTCATTGTGAAAATCACATATTACAATAAAGCTCACCTTTTGCTGCAGAATCCCTTCACAGTGAGCATGAGGCAAACAACACACATAGGAGCCAACTCTAGGTATATTAGTGATTTTACCATGCATTGAGCTTCAAGCTTTCCTATTTAGGAACTTCTTTCAGAGTAAGCTTCAGAACCACAGCTGCTGTATCAATACAGAAATAGTCCACATCTATTCTGGCTACAGTCCCTGCTAGTTCAATTTTAGGACAAATCATCTCTTCCTTTCAAATTATCTGCCTGGATATTAAACACATTTTTAAGGACTTGTACAAAGAGGCAAGATAGCTAGCTGCTGAATTCACAGGACACAAGCTCCGCTGACTCTATACAGGAACACTTAGAAGCAGCAGGGTGAGCCCCTCAGCTCGGTGCCCCATCCCGCTCTGCACCGGCCAGGCTGCCCCAGGCACACTTGGACGCTGTTCCAGAGGCACACGAGCACAACGGCTGTGGGACCGTCTCAGCCTCACACACAGATGGCTGGCTGGGATTTTCAAAAGGCCATTTGTAAAGCACACCCCATGCTTCCATTCACTCCCTGGTTTGCTGTACCTTTGGGGGGAAAAATATAAATATATGAAACACTGCATGGGCGTGTCTCTAAAGTAAACTGGTTCAATACATTAAGCCCTGTGCATATTTATTCAAGGTTGAAGTAGCCCGAACCAAGAGTATTGAATTTCATTTCCAGAGTGTTCACATCACTCCCAAAGCAAACAAAATACAGGGAATATATAAGAGATTTCTCATGTTTATTTAAAAGATATTAGTTTTTTTTTCTACTGTGGTTCAAAGGTTCTTATATAGGAACCATAATAACTAATCAGAAATTTAGTTATTAGTAACAGTAATAATTAAATATACTAAAATATTTTTACATATGGCCTGATGAAGATTTCTTAAATACTGAACAAGCAAGCAAGTTTGAATTCATACTAAAGCATGGACCAGGAAAGTTATAGTAAAGAATGCAGTCACTCAATGTTAAAATCAAATACCAAAAATCAATTACCAAAAAGCTTCCCCACAAAAACACCTGAAATAATAGTTTAAATGTTTTCTCCTAAACTTACTCATTTGGCATAAATGAGCAGAATATGATAAGGCTGTTAAATTAGACCTGGAATCTTTATGCTTAATACTAAAGCTACAATACTCTGTTCTGAAGGAAGTCACAGTCTTGCATTGTGCAGCTGTCAATTACAGTTGAGATGTAAACAGAATTTTATCAAGTCAGAGCACTCTCCTAGATCATGCTGAGCACACAAATCATAGAATCATCTTGACTGAGAAAGACCCTTAAGACCATCGAGTCCAACCATTAATACAGCACTGCCAACTCCACCAATATACCACGTCCTTGAGTGCCACATCTACAAGGGTTTTTAAATCCCTCCAGGGATGGTGAATTCACCATTCTCAATATTTTTAACTTTGAAAATATAAAAGTCTGAAATAAAGTTTTTTCCAACAATATACTATCAGAATAAAGAAACTTAAAACCCAGATAACTCCCCAAGAATTTTTGACTACAGTAAAAGAAATAAAAAAGGGTTTAATCAACTATGCTCATCAGAGAGCTTGTTTTTCACTTACATTTAGAAGACATACAGACTGAGTACACTACTATCTATTTACCAGTCTGCATTTAAACCGCTAACCAAGACCAAATGATTACCCAAATAATCTGAGCCAGTACCACTTGCTACACAATCAACTATTACAGTGGGTTTAGAAAGAAAAAAAAAAAGTGCCACAAATTAGATGGTCATAATTTATGATATTTATGAAAATATGATTATTCAAGTATGCAGAGGGTTTTCTTGTTGGTGGTTTCTATTTTATTCAGGCTTTTTGTTTGTATGTTTGTTTTAAAGAGGCCAGGATTTTATACTGGTTTAAACATACATGGGACAGATTACATTAACAGGACATGCGCTTCAAAATGAGTCCAGTTTTTGGCCATTATATACTGGATGGCATGATGTATAAAATGTAATTTTAGTCCTAGTTGCACAATGAATGAAAATATGATGTATTTTTACCTTAAAGGCCATGAGAAGAATAATTTGCAATTAAAACCTGAACTGTGTCAGCAACAAGAATAATGCTTCATGCTACATGATCTCTTCACAGTGCCACTTGTGCAAGAGAACATTACGGAGTGACAGGTCTAAAAGAACAGAAAACTCCATTATCAATATAGCTTGTTCTTCCAAGCTACATAAACACTCCTCTCATAGCTATAATTCCTGAGCATGGAAAGAAACGTATTTGAAGATTTTTCCATGCTGCCTCTGTAACAAAAGTAGCATGGAAAGCACAAAGAACACATCCTTACTCTGAACTAAACATACATTCCATTTCTTTGATCCAGAAAGTTCATAGCTCTGTAAGAAGAGCACCTGTGTTAAATATGATCAACCCTCTGGGAAGCAGAATACACAGAAGACAACATAAGATCAGGTGGTCTGAAGTATGTAGGAAACGTTTCCCCAACCACACACCCATGCTAACAAGACTGGGAAACTCTGCAAGAAGAAAAGGTCTGATTCTTATGCTAATCTAATCCCAAGACAAAATAAAACCAGCCTTGGAAATGTTCAATTTTGGTAGACGACTTCTTGTACTTATTTAAAAGTACATGTATTGTAATATACATCTCTTATGATAACATATCACAAATACCACTGGGATTTCCCTGTATCCATATTTAGTAGACACTTTTATAAGCTGTCATTTTGGTAAGAACATAAAAAAATAAACTAAAACATTATTGTCCTCAACAAACCAGAGGTACAACTGCAACTTGCCATTAGAAACAGGTTCAAACATTCTGCCAGAACTCTCCTGGCCATACAGCTCCGCAGCACAGAGAAACAAGGTAAAAACTGACAAAGGCAGAAAGAAACAAAACCTCCTCTGAACAGTTATTAATTTAAATTGCCAGCTCGAGCCTTCTCTTCAATAGAAAGAGCACTCTTCCAACTCTAGTTTTTAGGTAATTTAATTGCAAGCTTCAGCAGACAGGCATGCATTCCAACTTTAAAATATAAATGCTGATGTATTCTGTATGTGGGATTTAGGTTGCCAGCCTTATTAGACAAGCCTTAGTCATGCAAAACAACTTGGATAAGACATTTCTTCCCTGCCCACTCTGACTCACTAGTAAAAACCAGGCTAAAAAGATTTCTTTTTCAGTATCAGCAACAAAGAAAGTTATGTGAAAACAATGGGAGAAAGCCTTGCCACAGAGAAGTCAAAGATGATTGATAATAGTCTTGTAAACTTTCACGGTACCATACTCACACAGTAAGATCCATTTCTTATCGAAAAGGTCGTATCAATTTCAGCTGCTGCCAAAAAAGGGGTAAAGAAAAGGTACAGCCCATCTGGTCCAAAAAGCCTCCTCTAAGTCATTTTAAGTTCTAAATTATCTTCTGTGCCATTTCAAGCCCCACAAAGCTCAGCTGCCAACCTTCTATCTTTCTACCATTACTACAGTGAAACTGCGCTTTACAGATACAAAGTTGCTGAAAACAAACAATTAGGGCAGTGGGAATGAAAATATGACACTGAAAATAGACACCATATATTATTTTATAAACTAATTTAAAGCTGCTGTTTTCGTAGTTTTCATAGTATTGTACAGAGTAGTTGTAGAGAGCTACAGAAGTCAGGTGACTATAGAGAAAAATTTAAGTCCCATTCGCCCCACAGAGGCAAATAAGTAGAACCCGAATAACACGCTACTGTATACTTATAACTAAATCCTTCTCTTAGGAGTTCATGCAACAAATAAAGCAGAAAAGAGTTGAGATGCTTGAGAATGTGGAACAAGAAACTTATCTTCTGTATAGGAAAAAACCACTCCTTTACATTACTTAAAGGATTTTGGAAACAGTAATAATAAAGACATTATCCTGCAGCCTTAAATACCACAAAACACACATTAATTATTCTATTATAAGGACCTGACGCACTTAAAAATATATATACACACACACGTAGGTTAGCCACAGAAATGTTACCTTATTCTCTCAGCACCAGTTTCCTTAGAAACAACTTCACGTAGCCATCCTACACTAAACTTAAAACATTCTCTTGTCAGGATCCTGGTGATAACCCATCCTACGCTAGACAATACAGGTTTGTCCTCCCCTTGCATCAGTTCATATGCAATAACTCTTCCTATGCTAGTTTGCCTGCATTAACTTCTTTCCTTACAAAAACATTTCCATGCAAATTACTTTCCATGTAACCCTACCTCTCCTGAACACCTTCTTGTTCGTGGTTTTGGTTCAAGAAGTAAATGAAATCTAGAAAAGTAAAGGTACAAAATGCATAGTAAAAGAAAGAGCCTAAAAAAAAAAAAGCCTAACAGCAAACTAACACTTCAAAATCACAGTTAAGGTGGTTTTTTTAAGGAGTTCAGTGCTAAGCACTAAAAATGAACAGACACAGGCTAAGAGAAATCTTTAAACAGAATTTCTGTGGGAACAAAACCAAAACAAAATTCAAAACCAAACCAAAACAAATCAACAAAAAGACACACCACCAAAACCCCCTCAATATGCACTTTGGAATAAGACTGCAAACATTATGCTAAGATCACTATTTGGTCTGTAAAGGAAAGAAATTCAAGCAGAAACATTCTAGAAATACAAGCTGAAGATTCTAAGCAGCTTCCCATTTTTGAGCTGTAAAATTGTCACTTGAGAGAAATCAATGCCTGCTATATTATAAAAATATCCACTAAAATGTTGAAGTCAATTCCAATACCAGTAAACATTCCTCACTGCAGTATTCCCTACCAACTGTAATTCACACAAAATGGAATTTAGGTTACATATTCATTAATTAATTTACCTAACCTCCTTTCTTCTACCCGATTCTCAAAGAGATCTAACCCAGAGGATCCTCTGCTGAAAGTAATGAAATCCCTTATTCTAATCTTTCCAACTTCCAGATGGTAAAGCCTCCACCTCCAGGAAGAGGAGTGTAAATAGATTAAGCTGAGGTGACAAATTTCCCCCCATCCATACACTCACTCACACATTCACAAATTCATAAATGAGTGGAATCTCCAAATTTATCTGAATTTACCTCAATTATAGCTAAAATTATGTCATCTTGCTGACTTTTAAAAAATGATGAAATACAAAGTTCCAAAATAACCTTTCAAAATGGCAGAGTTAAAATAAAGATCCATAAGAATTAAGACATTGTTTTATTGCACGATGCCAGAAATTTCATATATGACTCAGATGCATCATTCACATTTAAGATGCATGATTTTCAAGGACAAATTTTGATTGATATGCTCGTCTTACTTTTCCAATACAAGTTCCCAGACTTTAAAAAGCAAACTGAGCAACAAATATAGTTAATGAAACATCACTGATCACACCACTACTCATCAAGATGACACAATTTCAGAACAGCACAGATCTCTCCTGCTTGACCTAACGGAATATATGAGCAAGTTGAACCCATCATATATACAAGAAGGACTTACAGCACATACAGAGGCTGTTCACTATTCAGAGGTAAAGCAGAATAGCATCAAGAATTCTGAAATCTAAGATCTGCATCAACTTTCACAGTTAAAACTGTAGCTGCCTTTATTACTTCCAACTGTCACTGCAGAGGAAACAACTTGTCTTCTTACACGTCATGCGTCAGCTTTATTTCAGTGTAAGTAATTTTCAGTCTCACACTAGTTTTCTGAAAGTTAGAAGGGGGTTTTAAGAACTGCAAAGAACAACTCACAAAACAGAGAGAAAACCACTGTTAATTTTATATTGAGATCAGGCTGATTCTAAGAGTCAGAATTTTCACACACAAGAAATAAAACATGTTCCTGACCATGTTAGTTCTATATGGCACACCCATTAAGAGCAATGTGAACATCAACAGTCAACATACTTGACACAACTGATTAAGGTGATTGTCCTACAAAAATTGATGTTTATGACCAGACCTACTAGTAACGTCACTAGAATTCCTCCAGAGCAAGAAATATGGCCTTTGCTGGACTCTCTCCTTCACAGAAAACAGGCAAAGAAATAGTGTCTATAAAGAAAGTAACCCTTTCTCATTACCTTATTAGAAGCTCTCATGAAACTGTGAAACTCATCTCACTATAATTGGCACTCTGTGGCCTATTACTTGGAAGTATATGCTGCTTTTCAGTGAAATAACTGCATGAGAATTAAAACAGTAGTAAATGTAAATTAGTGCAACAACTACACCAGGTACCCCTTTTGTCTTGGTATGAGTTTAATAATTAATTTTCACTGCTGAATAGTTAAACACAATGCATATTGTTTACAGTCATTATTCTTCTACTGTTAAACCAACATTAGAACAGAATACAAACCGACCAGTCATAAGAAAGGACTAATGAATATTTTAGTGTGAAATGATTCATTTTTCATGTATTTTTTAAATAGTGAGGACACTAAGTTACTAACATATGTGGGAGTGTTACTTGGGGAGGGTGTTTGGATGGTTTTTGTGGGCTTTTATCTGAAATCTAATCTATTTTTTTTCTACATATATATAATATCTTTAGGAACACAATATAAACACAGCAGAAACAACTTAGATCAACCCAATTTTTCATGCAGCATGTTAGGCAAGACTTTCCACAATATTTTTCACTTATCTAAGCTGTAGATCAGTGATGCCTTTTCTTGGTCTTAAAATCAAGAGTCAAACACGGTTAGAAGGGGAAAAGGGATTTTACCTTGGTATTTATTTTAAGGATCCTTAGGTGCACACGTCCAGGTCATATGCACCGAAATGCGCACGACAATGCACACCCCCAAAAGATAACGTTATAGGTTTTACTAATTAGCATATCTATCAAAAATTCCCCAATCAGAGGCTCGAGTGAGCCCCCCTCCCCAAGGAGCCTTCCCCTGGATAGGTCTATCTTAGTTTACAGAATGTGTTCTGGAGAGGATCTTGGGGTTTGGGGCACACTGATCCCTAACTACAAAGCTTCTAAAATGTTTAAGTCTCTCAGCTTGACAAACAAGTCCAAGAATGTAGGCAAAAAGCACTAAAAAAACAGAAGTTGTAAAAAAGGTATACCAGGGGTATAAAAGAAAAGGCAAAAAATCTTCATGGCATCATCACTATATAAAATAAAGTAGTGCAAAGTGGTGTTGTATTTCCCATTGATTCATTTATTAAATGCCTTTCACATTGTTCCCCCCCACTTTCCCCTGCCCCTAGCCCTGGCCACTCCCTCGAGTTCCTCCCTGTTGGTTCCTGTACCCCAACTCCGCCCAGGTACCGCCCCTGCGATCTGACAAAACCCCCCTGCGCCCGCATCACGAGGTCTCCCTGCCTCTGGGGGTCGCTGGGACAGGATGTAATCATTGAAGGTCCTCTGAAACCTTCATGGGGAGACCCTTCTCGCCTCCTTCGCCGTCACTGTGCTGTAAAGCTGATAGTTACCGGAGCAAGAGTGCGGAGCCGTCCGAAATGGACTACGGGAGGGGGAAATGGTCGCAGTGCCCTAAGCAGCTCCGCTGAGCTCTCAGGGAAAGCTGCAGCCTGCTAAACTAAACCTAGCACTACAAGAGTGTAAAACCACAACAAACAACAAAAACAACAAAAGAAAACAGAGACAAAAACAGCCTTCCACAGGTGCTTGATGACTCCAGTTGGAATACACAGCCTTTTTTCCTCCTCCCCCCAACACTACTGAAACAAGCAAGATATTAAATGCACACTATTTTCATACATATTTTCTATTCATAGCCTGAACAAAATTAAAAGTTTTTTGTCAAATACTGCCCCAATATATACTCAGAAAATGTGAGTCTTTCAAGATTATGAGAAATTACAGATTTAACAAGCAGCACTGAAAATCCACACAGCAAGCTTCATGGGTATGCCTCCTCAAGCTTTTTTGCGTGGACCGGGGAATGGAATTTATGTCTAGATGGTTAATTTTACAATGTTCCAGGTTTTCAAACACATTTTCTAGCACTCGAAAAAAACTCACTGAGTACTCAATGTTCTAATCTTCAGCCGGTTTTACATAACCTCATCCATACACAGATACTCTGGGGTTTTGTTTGTAATACTGAACAGTTTTCCTGCTAAAAAAAAAAAATTCAAAAGCAGTTGGTAAAGCAGTGCTTTTCCTCTCCTCAAGGTCCCAGAATAAATTAACCTTGGAAAAACAGCAGAGATGGCCTTATATGCAAACCTGTTAGGAGTCATACTACTGCTTTTTGCAACATTATTCTTCTTTGAGAAATTCCATATATTACATCTACTTCAAATAGAAATCCACCCACATGAACATAAGTAGTTTACTAAATATAAATAGTTTCTCTAATCTTTTACAGGTACTGTCCATCTAGGTAACATTTATGATCTTTTACTTTTTTATTAGTTATACTGGCATAGAGCAAATTCAGTTCACTCTCTTCAAACACATCATCAAAAATTTTTAATCAAAGCCTGAGTTTAATTAAAAGCCTGTTCTGTTTCCCTATGCAATTGTGCTGATAGGGATCAGCAGCATTTACTAAAGTTCAAGCACCAGGCACCTGAAAGTGCTAGATTATACATTTTTGGTGTAAGTAATATACTCATCTAATACCCTTCATACAGCTTGCTCCACAAAACACACAGTCTTTCAAGGTCACACAGTCAAACAGAAGGTTTAGAAATACTGAGGTCATTGGAATGTACAATGGACCTGCAGAGAGAACGTGGAGTAACTTCTCCAAAAGCAGGGCTGATCAGGAATAAAGCAAAAAAAAAAAAAAAACCAAAGAAAAAAAACGCACCACCAGGACAACAAAAAACCACCAAGAACAAGCCAAAACCAATGCACACAGTCCACACGTGACTCCTTCATCACATGAAGAAACTGTTCTGAACAAAACACAAACCCAGTCCTAACACTCCGGTATTTGCAATTATGTGCAGATTTGCAAGTTAAGATGATTACACCATAATTCTTTCTTATCAGTGAGCAGCAAGGGTTTCATACTTGGGGCAAAAATTCTTGTGCTTTTTCCCTTATCTGCCAGCTATCCAACTGGCACTTTGAAAAGATTTTCATAACGTATTTTAACGATTTTGTTCCCTAATCACTTCTATCTGTTTCACTTCAACTATTAAAACCAAGAAGATGGCAACTTCAAAAATTCCCCTGCTATAAAAAAGGAAATGCTAATAAAAACCTTTTCCATTTTCCATAGATGCGACGCATATGCATAAACATGCAGAATTTACTCATAGCAACCTTACGTATTTCACAAAGCTCTAAAGTCTGCATTCACAGAGACAAAGAGAGAATCATTGCAATCTATTCAAAGTCAGCACACATTACTAAAGCAGAATGCCCCAGCAGTTCATAGAAATAGCAATAAAATAACTACTACTACAATTCTGCATAAAGCCAAGGAAAGCCTGCACCCTTTCCCTGTAGGAGAGGTATTTTATCTTTCAAAAGCTACCCATTGGAATATTAATTTGAAATACATCAAAACTTTATAGAGCTGAAAATGGACAACATGGTGATTAAGGTTTCCTAACTAGCATGATAATGTCCATTTAAGATTTGCTCCCTGCTCTCTCTCACAAGACCAAAAACTTATTATCAAAATAAGCCATCAAATACAGTAGGTTGCAATCATGGGAGTATCATCAGCAGAGGAGGGCAATGGACCATCACACCCACACACATCTCCACCAGCCAAGTGTGATAAGGTTCCTGCAAAATGTTTCAGTAAAATGACAAGAAACTATGCTGAAGCAGCTCTTTCCCAGCACTTGACAAAAAAAAAGAAAAAAAAAAAGGAGAAAAAAAATAAAGAAAAAGGCATAGCACTCCCACTCCTCCACTGACCAAGAGATCTTTAAGCTTTCTGCATTTATTAGACAAAATTAATATATACAGGCACTGTACTTCAATTTTCTTGAACTTCCTTCTACTTTTTGTGTGTTGAACCTACCTAGTTTTCTCTCTTTAGCATAGACCACAACCTGCAAGTCTGAGAAAAAGGGCACAGAAAAAATAACAAAACTAACCCTTGAACATTTAGTAAATTGGAAGTTGCCAAATAAGGGGGG
>NW_008235977.1:394620-402796 GCF_000691975.1 Corvus brachyrhynchos | reverse complement strand
GGGTGGCAGCACAAAACACACTGTGAAAATCAGCACAATACTCAATTACACAATTTCAGCAGCATCAATGCCAATTAGTACTGGCCCCTGACCCCTAATTTGGTCTGGAATCCATCCATGATCTTAACCTGATTAGGACTTAGTGCACAACCAACATAAAATCCCACTGTTGCACATTTATTCTTCTGCCTTAGCATCCTAAGTTTTACTCAACTTCAACACTGAAGTAGCTAGGGGGAAAAAAAAATTCAAAGTTAATGTAAACTGTACACATTAACTGTGAAAAAACGCAGTAGACCTGCAGCTAACTGAAGGGATTTAACCTACAGAGAGGAAAAAACAAAGCATGTATTCTCTCAAAGAGTTTAATGCCGTGATTCCTGGAACACAAGGTATGTGTGGAACACAGCTACCATTTCAAAGACTTAAACACCCAGATGCCTCAAAAACATTTTTCTATGGCTGAGGAGACAAATCCAACAAAGTTTCAAATTGCAACTATCCCAACAAGGTTTCACTTCTGCATGTACAAGGAATGAGTGCATGAGTATGTTCACCACTGATGCAGAAAATTGCATATTCTGAAGGTAGCAATTGTTCTTACATGACCATGCATAGTCCAAGCCTACTCAATACCTGCACAAGCAAGAGAGCATCTCAGTCATTTCTGCAGCTGGTCCTTCAGAGACACACGCACAACAAGCCATGCCTAAACGGTTTTAACATTTTTATTTGCTGTCTCAACTTCTAACCCAAATTGTAGTGAGGAGAAAGAAAATCTTGTTCTCTCCTTCTCCCCCAAATGAAACGCAAGCTAGGAAGTTTTCTTACTCAACAGATACACAGAAGCTTCTCAAACTCATGTGGTGTTTACACTAACATGGGTGAAGGCAAAGCCAGAGAGTCAGAACACATGAAACATGTCTTGGCAGATGCACCGATCTAAGCAAACAGAAAAGGCAGTAGCCTGCTCCTAGCCTCCCTGTTCACTGGAAAATCATGCAATGCATGTGACACCTGTGATTTTAAGGAAAGGTTGCTGTCACAGGATGTCTATGAAAATAAACAGTGCAGATATACAGTTTATGAATGCTTAGCTTAAATTCATCTAGTATTTTAGGTTCTTCTATTTCCATTCAACTTACGCTCCAGTCCAAGACTGCTATCTCTATTTGTATGTCCATAGGTAACACATAACTGTTTTAGAGATATTCATGTAGCTCTTGCCACTCTGACATGGCAAGATTTGGACTGCAATTTGCTGCAGTCCATTAACATGAAGAAAGCTATCAGAACAGCTCATGTAAGGTCTAACAAAATTAGCATCTCTCTTCCCAAGAAATTGCCACAGATGTAGTTTAGTAACTTCTAGAAGCTTAAGGATGCTACTATTTGAAATTATTGTACAGATGCAACATTGGAGACCATCGGGTATGGTGGTTCGCCTATTACATAACTGTCACACAGAATGAATACATAATTAACAATCTAGAAGCAGCTTTGGAAGCTCAGCAATTTCATCTAAGGCCTGTTCTATGCTAAGAACAAGAAAGCAGCATCTTTAAAAAAACTAAACCCACAGGCATAAGGATCTAGTAATTTTTCCATTCCACATCTAAACCCCCTTGCTCTCCCCTCTGTGTCCATATTTAGCTCACATCTCTATGCTGTTTCGGCTCAACAAAACATCTTAAAAAAAAAAGCAGTGGAAAGTTCTCCACTGTTACACAAAGAAATATGAGCTTTTGCTGGGATAAATCCTTTGTCAGCATGCCTTACACTTCTATGTAAAAGGGCACATTACTATCATTTAAACTCCTCAATCACTTCTTGTGTAAGTTCACTACAGTAAATGGACTTTAACCAATCATCTGTCTCTCCCACTGCTGTCATTAAAATATGAAGAGTTTGAAAATACATTAACACTCCCTTTTACTCTTATACTATCACTGTTGTACAAAGAAAGACTTGTACTACAGAGGCTGGATTCTAGCTACAAACACAAGTGCTAGTTTTGTCTACTGAAGTTCAGTTTTACATATTCTAACAAAGCAACATGGTTACGACAGAAGTTTGGAAATTCAAACTCTAACCTTAATTTTGCAGAAGTATATATGAACCTTAGCACTTACTTCAGCTGTTCCAGACGAATGAATAATTTTCATCCGCAAAACTCTGACAGCATTCTGTATCCACATTTATCAAGCGATCTGACATCATCTGTTGTTACATGCAGATACTAAAGACCAGTACAACAACCATTCTACGTAGGGAGCTTTCCTTAATTACCTTTTTTAACTAGATGTGGGCTTCCAAACCTAAAGCATGAGGAACCACAGTGACATGCTGAAGCATCAAGTATTCTTTTCAAAAAAGTATACCTCTAACCCAGAGTAATACAGAGATACCAAACTCAAAGTTGAGCCTTTCGATTTTTGTTCTTTGCCCTACTCTGATGGCATGTACCAGGGTGCTTGATAAATTGCTCACTCCACCCGCTCTATAACTAAGTTTACATAAAAGCCTCCTACCTTCTGAAACACATCTTGTCTAAAAGGTTATTGACCCTCATGTTCAGCCATCACAATGCTGCTACCACACCGTCTGAAGGGGATGGTGGAAACACCACTGTAGCTTACACATGGGGCACACTGGTCATAAGATACCACAGCTTCACAAAGTTCAAGTTAAAAAAAAAAAAAATTAAAATTCTAGCTAATTTTTTACATGCAGGAAATACAATATTCAAATTTACAGATACAAGCTAACTTGAGCTAATTTCTACAACAAAATCTGCTACACTTACGCCCATGTGTCTCCAAGATCTGGTGCTTAGGATATTTAGGAAAATAACTACAGTAACTACTATGGACTTCTTAATAACCTTTTCTAAATCAAGTTTTCTACCTTGTGGCCCTACTCCAAATCAGAACAGAGGCAGGCATCCAGAGGGGCTGCTCTCCAGCCTCTCCTCAAGCTCAAGATATCCTCAAACCTAAAGGAGACAGAAAAGACAAAGTAGAAAATATGAAGAGGAGACGTAAAGAAACAGACACCAGAACTCTCGGAAATAGCCAAACTATTTGAATAAAAAGAAAATAAATTAAGACAGGAAGGAAAAATGCAAGCAAATTTTACACATATTTCAGCTCATCATCTTTCAGTCCAGTATCTTCTCAGCTGAATGGCCATGAAAAATAAGATTATTCTTTTAAATTTTCTCACTGTCTTTCCAGACAGATGCCAGATCATTTCCCCAGGTCACATGTGGGTCAAGCCAAGGCAGAAGAGGGGAGGAAGACCCTAAATAAAACTACAATTTAAAATTTATAAACTACTAAAAATGCAAACAGAAAAATATTCCAGACATATCGATTTTGCCCTGTATGAATCAGCAAACTGCAGTCATGCAGTCTGCACAAATGTCCATGTCACACATTTCAGTTAAGCAGAATTCAGAGGAACAGCAACGTGTAACTATTTAAAGAACTCATGAACCATACACAGTGCAGACACCACTACAGGACATCTAACCGGTTCAGTTTTCTCAAGAATCACAGTAATTAAAACAAAAACATAGTAAGATTAGCTAAATTATGGAGATTACACACAAAAATACTCACTTTGCATTTCTGGAATGTTAGCCGAATGCTTGCGTAGCAATACAATATAAAATGAGATGTCATTAACTACTTTGTCCTGTAGAAAAAAACCCCCACAGAATACACAGAAAGATAAATTCCTCAAAGAGTGTTTTAACAGATTTAAACTGCACTAACCATCTCCATCAGGTCCTGTGCTGAACAGTGTTACACAGCCAGAGAATTTGGCATTTTTCAATGCCAAATGATAGCAATGATAACCACTACTAAGAGATAGAGAAATAAATAAATAGTTTACCACTTTACAGTAGTTATACACCTAACATTTTATTTCTCTACCCTAGTGGCATTTCTTTCCAAATGTCTCTGGCTCTCTATTTTCAGGCAAAGTTAGTAAATTTGAACATAAAATCTGTATTTCTCTACAGATTCACACCAAAAGGTCAAGGCAGCAGATCTGACATAGGCAGTGGGCAGCAGAGGCAAGGTGGACTGCATGTGGAACAGGATACAATGAAGGAAGACCAAAAAAGTGACTTGTCAATTGTATTTCTGTCTTTCACAAATCATCTGAATTGATTAATAATAAAACATCTGTTGAACCCTATGCCCAAATCCACTATATTTGATAGAAAAATGTAACGCTAACAGAAGAAAGAAAAATTGCTGTGTGGCCATTTGTCATACAATAAAAAGCTTTTACTATTATGGATAATCTGCAGCATGTATTGAAACAGTCTGCAAACTGTATACTATTGTACCCAGTCCCTGATCTTGGTTTTTATGTTCTCTTCTTTGTAGCACTGCTGGCAATACAGAATTTTGTTTTACAGTAGGTTTTTCCTAAACAACTATATTTTGTTTCATCAGAAGTGCCCCTCCTACCTCTTGAGCTTTTATTTGAAGTTTAGAAACTGAAGTCAGAATTCTATACAAAATAAGGAGATCCACTGAGTCACTCCATAAAGCTGTCCTATGACTAAAGTTAAAAAAAGGCACTTGAATTATTTGTCTTGTTATTAGAAGCAGTAATTATTCAAGAAAGGTGCAGAGAGAAAAATTCAAGCAGCTTGCCATTTTACCTACAGCTAGTTCTTCCAGCATAAACCCAAACTACTTCCTTACTCAAAAAACCCCTGTAGAAAATAGCATTAAGTAAGTCAAGAATTACTTCTCACAATTATGTTTGGAAATGAAAGTAACTGACTGAAGTAGCAAGTCAAACTGTACTACTTGTGACTGTCTCTGCTCAGATAAATTTTCCCTGAAAGGGACTTCTTTAATGGTTATTACAATGGCACAGATGCCCTTCATGAAGACTCAGCTGGGGAAGCCTCCACCTTCACTTCCTGATATTTGTTCATATCTTAATACAGGGAAACAAGCATCAAGAAAAGTAATGGCTTTTCCAGCCCAGACAAGTCTTTGAGTGAACTTATTAACCAATCTTTCAAGATTCTCAACTCATATTAAACTGCTTGGTAAAGAGCCAAACTGGTCTGCCTCTCCTCGTACAGAAAATAAGGAATATCACATGAAGCTCTCAGATAACAGATTCAAAACAGAACCGAGGAATGACTTACTGACACCACACAAAGTGCTGCTCTTACTGACAGAAAACATGGTAGCTGCAAAAACCATACATGGGCTCAAAAGTTTTTCTAAGTATATCCATGAAACAAAAATCCATACAACGCATCATCCCCACTGAGACTGGGAGAGCTGACCTAAGGAGTAACCCTATATTGTAGAAAAGAGTGCAAGAGTAAAGCACCTGCTGTCAAATGAGCACCTGCTCAGCTGTGGCAGACAAGCAGAACTTGAAACAATGGTCCTGTCACATTCCAGGGTCTCAGAGCTTTAGACTTCAAGAGAGAATAACAGATCAGACCAGTATGGCTATTCCTGCAAAGAATGGTCTTTGGGCTGCCCAAAAACAAAAACCCCAAACAAAAAACCAACCCACCAGCAAACAAACACCATAAACAGAAAGAAACTAAGACTACTGCTCCAGCCCATCACTTCTCTAAAAGAGAGGTGAAACAGTGACTGTGATACTATCTATAAAATATTTAGCTCTCTAATGATGCCTGAGAAGATAATTTCCTTCCCCACCATTCATAGTCTTTTTTTTTTAAGCATTCAAAGAAACCAAGGTGGACTAAAGATCCTTTCCATCCTTATTGTAATTAAAGCAGCATTAACATTTTACTCAAATGACAAGAGGCTTCCAATGACATAACTGAACTACTGATACAACACCACGGGAAGTACCATGCAATTTCAGAGGGAAAAAAGATGCAATATATAAGTAGTTCAAATATGTATTCTGATATTGAGGGGGAAAAAAACCCACAACCCTTTCTTGTCATCTCAAAACTGAAAATACTTCAAGTCACCGTCCGTCACACAGCTCTCTACTCCAGAAAACAATTATGAAGAGGATACCACTAGACACTGTTGGATGCACAGGCAGAGAAGAGTGGTACCTGTAATGTACTTCACAATCTGTTAATTCAGAATGCACAGCAACACAAATTGCTGGAAACATGGACTTTTGAAAGCTGTCCAAGAAACCCTGCAGCCTTCCTCTCGCCTAACAACACAAGCAGGAATCCCAGCAAATCATAACTAGCATAGCTGTATAGATGCTAACATAACTTTATCCTAGAACACTTAATCTTTGCAGTAATTATCACCACCATGAATACCAAAAAAACCAAAACAAAACCAAAAATCAACTCAATAAATCACAAAAAGTACTGATTATTTGTACATGGAGTTTCAATGACCTTTCCTTCCTAGAGGACATTTACTTGTTTGTTGAGGTTTTTTTATACAAAATGAAAATTTCTCTAATGTTATTTCCTTGTGCATACTATTGATTTCTTCAGACTGACACTCTAATTATGGCAAAACTTCCATCTCAAAACATGTTGTAGCAACACTTGTAGGCCTCTTGAAATTATGCAGACTCACTTACTTGAAGATAGAGCATCAAAGAGCTTACTATTTTCCCAAAATATCACATCCCTCATATTTGCGGTCTTATTTTTAAAAGAGTATGGTCCATACTGAAAGAAAAAGAAATAGAGGAAGGAAAACATGGTAGAGCAGATCAACTGACTGCACACAGTTTTTCTTATCAAGAGTTGTTATGTACTTGAGGGGTGAGGGGGAAGGCAAAAACAGCTACTCAAAACCTTGTTAAACCTTGAAAGCGATGGTGTACCTGAAGACAAATCCTGCCAAGTGCACTCCTCTGCTACAGTTCTGTTCATGCACAACAGATCACACAAAGCCAATACTCTGTGATCAGAACTGAATGTCCCTGGTGACAGATTCAGCAATACCAGCATAGTTTTGTGCATAGTACTCAAGGCATGCTTCCAAGCACCATGAAGAAACAAAACAAAATTAAAAAAACAACCCCCCAAAACAAATAATAAGGAAAAAAAGCACCAAACATAAATAAAACTAGGACTTTGTATCTTTCCCTCAAAGAATAAAACCAAGGTTATCTGGTATCTGACATGTCTATGGGTCACCGAAAAAAACATTCTGAGAAAAACATCAACATTCCTCAGCACCACTGGACTTTGGACACATAAACATTAACTTTCAGCCACAATGAGAAACAAGAAATACTTTGCGAGTCGGTGACAGAACTGCATCCTCTGTAAGACAGGGATTTAAGCACCTCACAAATAAAGAGCCCTCCTACAATTCCACCCCCCCATACATTATAGAAAAACAAATGGGTCTTCTCACCCTGAAAAAGACTGCTCTGAATCTTCCAGACTTTATCTCACAGTGAAAAACATTCAATGCTGAAACCAGACTGAGGCAGTCTGGATTAAACAGATGGCACTCTATTTAGAACAGTTTCACTGTTAATAACATGATAATGGCATTCCTCCTGGAAATCTTCTCATGCGCTTCCAATATCCCTATTAAAAACCCCTGAAACCCAGAAGTAGATTTCCATCAAAATATAATAGAAAAAATGCACTACAGTCTATCCCAAAATTCTGCCAGCATTACACTACGATGTTTATTCTCATTTTAATAAGAGTATCAAAAATTAATACAACAGTATATATTCTGTTGAAAAGAAACATTATTGCATTATATAGAATTGAGGAATCATTTAAGTCTTTATAAGTCACTGACTATGTGGTTAACTTTTACCAGTCTTTTTTCAGATGAAGTAGACTACGTGCTCAAGTTTGATGAACATAAAACTAATTTTAATTAACCAGATACTAAGGCAACTGACATTTCACAGTCACATAGCCACAGCATGCAAACCGCCGAGCTCCCGACACAAGCACTCAGTGAAACCAAGTCGCCACCTCACTCAAGAAGCAGCTATCAAGAGAATTCTTCACTTTCACTTACCTTTCAATGCACTTCCAGGATTTCGGGATGTCTCCCCACTTCTCCTAAGGAAACAAACACCAATGTTCTTTTAAGACGTACCCACTGAAAACCAAAACTTGACTCCTGGCGCCAGCCGGGCTCCCGAGCAGCTCCGATTTCTCCCCCAGCTTCTTCCCCAGCAGAGGCGCGCC